>NC_058405.1:71806078-71845459 GCF_002201575.2 Neomonachus schauinslandi
TGGTGAATAATCCTTTTAATGTCCTGTTGGATCCTATTGGCTAGTATTTTGGTGAGAATTTTTGCATCCATGTTCATCAGGGATATTGGTCTGTAGTTCTCCTTTTTGATGGGGTCTTTGTCTGGTTTTGGGATCAAGGTTATGCTGGCCTCATAAAATGAGTTGGGAAGTTTTCCTTCCATTTCTAAGTTTTGGAACAGTTTCAGAAGAATAGGTATTAATTCTTCCTGAAATGTTTGGTAGAATTCCCCTGGGAAGCCATCTGGCCCTGCGCTTTTGTGTTTTGGGAGATTTTTGATGACTGCTTCAATTTCCTTAGCGGTTATAGGTCTGTTCAGGTTTTCTCTTTCTTCCTGGTTCAGTTTTGGTAGTTGATACATCTCTAGGAATGCATCCATTTCTTCCAGGTTATTTAATTTGCTGGCATAGAGTTGCTCATAATATGTTCTTATAATTGTTTGTATTTCTTTGGTGTTGGTTGTGATCTCTCCTCTTTCATTCATGATTTTGTTGATTGGGGTCATTTCTCTTTTCTTTTTGATAAGTCTGGCCAAGGATTTATCAATCTTGTTAATTCTTTCAAAGAACCAGCTCCTAGTTTCGTTGATCTGTTCTACTGTTCTTTGGGTTTCTATTTCATTGATTTCTGCTCTGATCTTTATGATTTCTCTTCTCCTGCTGGGTTTAGGCTTTATTTGCTGTTTTTTCTCTAGCTCCTTTAGGTGTAGGGTTAGGTTGTGTATTTGAGACTTTTCTTGTTTCTTGAGAAAGGCTTGTATTGCTATATACTTTCCTCTTAGGACTGCCTTTGCTGCATCCCAAAGATTTTGAACAGTTGTGTTTTCATTTTCATTGGTTTCCATGAATTTTTTTAATTCTTCTTTAATTTCCTGGTTGACCCATTCATTCTTTAGTAGGATGCTCTTTAGCCTCCATGTATTTGAGTTCTTTCCGACTTTCCTCTTGTGATTGAGTTCTAGTTTCAAAGCATTGTGGTCTGAAAATAGGCAGGGAATGATCCCAATCTTTTGGGACCGGTTGAGACCTGATTTATGTCCTAGGATGTGATCGATTCTGGAGAATGTTCCATGGGCACTAGAGAAGAATGTGTATTCCGTTGCTTTGGGATGGAATGTTCTGAATATGTCTGTGAAGTCCATTTGGTCCAGTGTGTCATTTAAAGTCTTTATTTCCTTGTTGATCTTTTGCTTAGACGATCTGTCCATTTCAGTGAGGGGGGTGGTAAAGTCCCCCACTATTATTGTATTGTTGTCAATGTGTTTCTTTTCTTTTGTTATTAATTGCCTTATATAATTGGCCGCTCCCATGTTAAGGGCATAGATATTTACAATTGTTAGATCTTCTTGTTGGATAGACCCTTTCAGTAGGATATAGTGTCCTTCCTCATCTCTTATTACAGTCTTTGGTTTAAAATCTAATTTGTCTGATAGAAGGATTGCCACCCCAGCTTTCTTTTGGTGTCCATTAGCATGGGAAATGGTTTTCCACCCCCTCACTTTCAATCTGGGGGTGTCTTGGGGTCTAAAATGAGTCTCTTGCAGACAGCATATCGATAGGTCTTGTTTTTTAATCCAGTCTGATAGCCTGTGTCTTTTGATTGGGGCATTTAGCCCATTTACATTCAGGGTAACTATTGAAAGATAGGAATTTAGTGCCATTGTATTGCCTGTAAGGTGACTGTTACCGTATATTGTCTGTGTTCCTTTCTGGACTATGTTGCTTTTAGGCTCTCTCTTTGCTTAGAGGACCCCTTTCAAAATTTCTTGTAGGGCTGGTTTTGTGTTTGCAAATTCCTTTAGTTTTTGTTTGTCCTGGAAGCTTTTTATCTCTCCTTCTATTTTCAATGACAGCCGAGCTGGATATAGTATTCTTGGCTGCATATTTTTCTCATTTAGTGCTCTGAATATATCCTGCCAGTCCTTTCTGGCCTGCCAGGTCTCTGTGGATAGGTCTGTTGCCAATCTAATGTTTCTACCCTTGTAGGTTACATATCTCTTCTCCCGAGCTGCTTTCAGGATTTTCTCTTTGTCTATGAGACTCGTAAGTATTACTATTAGATGTCGGGGTGTTGACCTATTTTTATTGATTTTGAGAGGGGTTCTCTGTGCTTCCTGGATTTTCATGCCTGTTTCCTTCCCCAAATTAGGGAAGTTCTCTGCTATTATTTGTTGCATTATACCTTCTGCCCCTCTCTCTCTTTCTTCTTCTTCTGGGATCCCAATTATTCTAATGTTGTTTCGTCTTATGGTATCGCTTATCTCTCGAATTCTGCCCTCGTGATCCAGTAGTTGTTTATCTCTCTTTTTCTCAGCTTCTTTATTTTCCATCATTTCATCTTCTATATTACTGATTCTCTCTTCTGCCTCATTTATACTAGCAGTTAGCGCCTCCATTTTTGATTGCACCTCATTAATAGCCTTTTTGATTTCTACTTGGTTAGATTTTAGCTCTTTTACTTCTCCAGAAAGGGTTTCTCTAATAACTTCCATATTTTTTTCAAGCCCAGCTAGTATCTTTAAAGTGATGATTCTGAACTCTAGATCTGACATCATACTAATGTCCGTATTGAGTAGGTCCCTGGCAGTCGGTACTACCTCTTGTTCTTTTTGTTGAGGTGATTTTTTCCGTCTTGTCATTTTGTGCAGAGGAGAATAGATTAATGAGAGAACAAAATGCTAGCAGAGTAACCATGTCCCCAGAAAATATACTCTAAACAAATCAGAAAAGACCTGAAGCAGTGGAAAAAGAAACGGAAAGAGAGAAAAAAGAAAAAGATAAAGATAAAAACATACAAAAACAAATAAAACAAAACAACAACAACAAAAAAAAACAGAATGTGATCACATATGATCAGGCTGGTATATAGATCAGTGCCGCACACTAGATTTGGGGTGTATTTTGGTCTGTTAGAAGAAAGTGCCTCCCAAAATTTTAAAGAAAGACAAACTTATATATGTACAAAAATAAGGGTTGATATGATGAAGGGATGGAATATGACTCTAAAGATGGAAATTATAAAAATATTTATAAAAGGAATTGATAAGAAGTTATTTGAAAAAAGAAAGAAGAGGATTTAAAAAAAGAAAAAAGAAAAAAAAAGGGAGAGAATGTGATCAGGCAGGGGAGTAGAAAAAACCATATACTAGAGATTTAGGGTATATTTTAATCTGTTAGAAGAAACTATCTCAAAATTTTAAAGAGAGAACAACTTATATATATATGCCAAAAATACGGGTAACTACTATGAAGGGATAGAATATGACTCTAAAAATGAAAAATAAAAATGTTGTTTTAAAAAAAGAGATTGATAAGATGTTGGTTGAAAAAGGGATAAAGAAAAATTCAAAGAAAAAAAAAACAGTTAAAAAAAATTAACTTTGAAAGACTAAAGGATCATGGTAAAAAAGCCATGAATTCTATATGCAGTATTCCCCTAGCGCTGGAGTTCTGCCATTCTCATTGATCGGTAAACTTGGTCTTGTCTGGCTCTTCTCGCTGATCTTCTGGGGAGGGGCCTGTTACCGTGGTTTCCAAATGTCTCTGCCGGAGGCGGAATTGCCCCACCCTTACCCCCTCCCGGCTAAGTAATCTGCTCGGGTTTGCTCTCCGGGGCTTTTTTTCCCTGCGAGCTTTCCGTACAGCTTTGGAGGCGGAGAGTGAAAATGGCGGCCTCCCAATCTCCGCCCCGGAGGAGCTGAGAACTCAGGGCCCCGCTCCTCAGTGCGCCCCCAGAGAAAAGCCGCCAGTCACTCCCATCTCCCCGGTCTCCGGCCGCACTCCGTGCTCACCTGGCCTGTGACCGTGCGTTTCTATCTCTGGCACCCGAGCCCGTGTGGAGTCTCCAAACCCAGCAGATCCCTGCGGTGCACTCCCGCGCGGCTCCTCCCGGGGGAGGAAGGTGAGTCTCCCCGGATCTGCCGCTTGTTGGGTCCCTGCTGGAGGAGCAGGGGCCCGACTGTGCCGCAGATCACGGTTTATGGCAACCCCGAGCTGAGAGCCCGCGCCTGGGCTCCGCCTCTGCAGCCGGCTTCCCTGCTCCGTTACCTGGGAGCTCTGCCACACTCAGGCACCCCCGGTCTTTCTGTGACCCCGAGGGTCCTGAGACCACACTGTCCCGGAGGGTTCCACCCCCCACTTAGCCACCGGAGCGACGTCCCTCAGTGGAGCCGACTTCTAAAAGTTCCGATTTTGTGCTCCGCGGCTCTATCACTTGCCAGAAGCGGCCGACGGAGGCCCCTCCCCCGCTGTCTATCCTCCCGAATATTGCCTCGGATTCACTTCCCCGCACGTCCTACCTTCCAGAAAGTGGTCGCTTTTCTGATGAGAGAGTTGTTGCTCTTCTTTTCTTCGATCTCCTGTTGAGTTTGTAGGTGTTCAGAATGGTTTGATCCCTATCCAGCTGAATTCCTGAGACCAGACGAAATCCAGGTCTCCTACTCCTCCGCCATCTTGCTCCGCCCCCTTCCCTTGTGGTATTTATATTACTTCCGGGCGGTCGAAGTTTCAAGGCAGGCAGGCATGCCACTGACCTCTCTCTACAGTCAGACAGAGCCTACTCCCAGGTGTTTGGTCTCTTTCCCCAAAATTGGTCTCCTATAATAGCCTTCTGATTTCCACTCAGTTGAACGAGGAAGCTGATTTAATGAATAAAGACCTTCCGAATAAGGCTTATTGATGGCTTTGGAGTCTTTAAATGAAGCGAAAAAGGTTAGAAATAACCAGTTTTTTACTGACTAATCCTTGTAATCTTCCAGTTAATGAGGCTTATCCCCATAGCAACTCTTTGATATGAAATATATGAACAGAAACACCCAGACCAGTGTCTTGCCATGACCTATGGATGAGAGCTGATTTCACATGCACACTTCATGTCATGTGTTTTGTGGGGAAGCAAAATATTTGACAGCTTTTATTGAGCACCTACTCCGTGAATGACCTGTGCAAGCTCCAGCGGGGAGTGCACAGGAATGAAGTACTATCCTTGACCTGAGGCCATCCGTGGTCTGACGGGGCCCAGCCCGGTCTGGATTTCACGTTTCTAACTCCTTGCCCAGGGCTCTTCCCACTTCAGCACACTGCTGGCCTGCTCTACAGCATCTCTGACAGATCTCACAGGTTCGGGGCATACTCTAAATCCAGAACATCCTCCCATTATCTCAATCTCACCCCAACCCCAACTCTTCTTCAGCCATCCTACTGGCTGCATAACTCTGGTTGTAGGCAGATAGAATCTGTGATGATCCCAGAGACAACTGGCAGCTCAGAGGAAAAAGCCAGTGACCTTCTATTCTCACAAAGGTGAATGCAAGCGGTTTGCGTGCAAAGGCAGAGCCCTGGGGGAACACAGCCCTTGAAAATGGAAAGAGAATATTAAAAATTCATCAGCAGCCACCCGCTCGCTATCTAGAGGATTCTAATGGATGGAAAAGCGTGGTTTAATCTTAAAGCTGGAAGCTTAACTGACATAATAAACAAACAGGGCAGCATTGGAATCTGTGTGTTTATAACATCTGAAAAGGCTCATGACCTTAACCCTTGTAAATAAGAACGACAGGACACAATTTAGACAGATAGCCAGCACTTCATGAATTTGGCCAATGTCCTAGTAGAAAGGAAATCTGATTCTTGCAGGCTGGCACCAGCAGGACCCCCTAGGTAGCAGAGGTGCCCAGTTCTTCGTGGTCTTGGACAGGCTTTATTTTTCTTAAACGGACCTAAATTTATTCCAGAAAATTCTGCCAAGTAGCACACTATTTTCCTACTTAGTCCTGGCATTTGTTTGCCTGAGGTTGGCTAGTTTGGGGAAGGCGAGCAGCAAATGTCGTGAGGGTAGGAAATTTCCTTCCAGCCAGTCCTGAGCACGGGTGAGGGCAGGAATGACTAAACTGGGTATGAACCTGCTACGCTCTAGAAAGGAGAGATTTACATTTCCTATTCCAAGGAAGGAGTAGATTCTTTCCTATACTGATGTATAAATGAACAAAAAAAAAAACCCAGAAAGTTATAATTAGGGTTTCGAAAGCCAACTATGAAAAATTTGTCACTATACTCCACTCTCTGGGCAAAATAAATATTGACATAAAAATATTCTCATCTTCAGGAAATTTCTTATTATTTATAAGAAGTACAGGTATCATGGTAGATCTGAACTTCTTTCCAAGGGTGAAAAATCATGGTTTAATAGTATTATAACAATTCTAAAATTTTTATATTAAAAAATAGAACTGCTTTTGGCCAAGATAGAGTGAGAAGGATCAGACTTACCCTCTGATCTGAAACTAACCCAAAAAAACTCAGTCAAAATATATAAGACGATGGTTTTCAAGGTATCAACATTAGGTGATGAAGCACAGGGGATCCCCGAGCTGGAAAGCACAGGGGATCCCCGAGCTGGAGAGCAAAGGAAGTGATCAGCCAATTTCCTGAAGTGACTTTCCAGGCTGTGGCATGAGGCTGGGACCTGGTGGTTTCCCCAAGCTGAGAACAATGGAGATGAGGGCTCAGGGAGCTGAGGGCTCAGAGGTTACAAGGCAGATTAGCAGGGAGAATATCACTCCATCGAGAGAGCACTCTGGACACGTGCAGAGGGTCCCCTCGAGTTTTTGGACAAGTGTGTGCCTGAGAGGAGAGTATCCAAGGCCAGGGGAAAAAAAGTTCCTCAAAGGACTACAGGGAATAATTCCCGTGAGCTCACAGAGGTTCAGAATTTCTTCCTGTTCTCATCAGCCAGAGTGGAAAACCTCATAATTCATGAGGCAATGGATAGAACACCCAGAAGGGTCTTGACTTGGTAGTACGGTAAAATTCACTCTGGTCTGATCCCTAGTTGGGACCTGTCTAACAAAGCTGACAAGCAAGACCCAAAATAACCAAACTCTTTCTGAGTAACATAGTTTTATTTAAGAACAAAGCTTAAGACTATGCACAGGAATAAAAAAAAATCCACTAGCCAACAAGGAAAAATTTAGAATGTCTGGCATCTAAAAGAATTCTCAGGCACGCAAATAAGCAGGGATATATAACCCATAATAAGGAGAGATGCAATCATTTGAGGCCCACAAGAAATGACACAGATGATTAACAGTTATTTGTAACTACATTCCATATGTTCATGAAGCTAGCAGAATGACTGAATATGTCAAGTAGAAACAAAGCAGATTAAAAAAAAAAAGCCTAAATAAAAATTCTAGAGATTGAAACCTCCAATGTCTAAGATGAAAAATACACAGAATGGGATTAAGAGTAGATTCAGACATGACATAAGGAAAGATTTTAACATGAATGTTCAAAGCAGCATTACTCATAGTAGCCCAAAACCGACCACAACTCAAATGTCCATCAACTGATGAATGTAAACCAAATGTGATATATCCATGTAATGGAATATTATTCAGCCAAAACCAGGAATAAAATACCGATTCATGCTTTGACATGAATGAACTTCAAAAACATTATGTAACGTCAAAGAAACCAGTATAAAAGGCCACATACTGTATGGTTCAATGTATATGAAATGTCTAGAATAAACACATCCATAAAACAGAAAGTAGAGAAGTAGCTGTCAGGGGCCCTATGAGCTGAAAGTGGTCCCTAACTGACAGCCAGCAAGTAAACAGACACCTCAGTCCTACAACTACAATGTACTGGTTCTATCAATAACCCGAATGCATTTCAAAGTGGATTTTTTCTCTAGAGCCTCCAGTCAAGAACTTAGCCCAGCTGACATCATGATTTCAGCCTCGTGATAGATACCCTGAACAGAGAACCCACTTACACCACACCTGGGTGTCTAACCTACAGAACTGTGACCAGTAGAACAAATAGGTGTTATTATTTTCAAAAAGAAAAAGGAAACGAAAATTAGCAAACATACCATAAGAGAAACTATCCAAAATGAAACAGAGAAAAATGACTGAAAGAAATAAACAGTGTCGGGGGCGCCTGGGTGGCTCAGTCAGTTAAGCGTCTGCCTTCGGCTCGGGTCATGATCCCAGCGTCCTGGGATTGGGTAAGCATTGGGCTCCCTGCTCAGCGGGGAGTCAGCTTCTCCCTCTCTCTCTACCCCTCCCCCTAGCTTGTGCTCTATCTCTTTCTCTAGGTCTCTCTCGCTCTCAAATAAATAAATAAATAAAATCTTAAAAAAGAAGAAGAAGAAATGAACAGTGTTATGTTTGGACAGAAGCTGTGGTCAACTTCAAGTAGCCTAAAGTTTGTACAATTGGAATCCCTGAAGAGGAGGGGTTAGACCTGAACATTTCTGAAGAAATGATGGGCAGCAATTTTCAAATTTTATGAAAACTGTATATCCACAGATCTAAGAATCACAACAAACCTCAAGCACAAAACCACGAAAAAAAAAATATACCAAGGTATAGTGTAATCACATTGCTCAAAACCAGTGATAAAGAGAACAGCTTTAAAACAGCCAGAGTAGAAAAAGATATATTATGTACAAAGAAACAAAGATAAGGATAGCAGTCTGTTTTCACTGGAAACCATTCAAACAAAAAGACAGTAGAACAACATCTTTAAATACTTCAGGGGAAAAAAAACGTCAACCTGAATTCTGAACAAAGTGACAGTATTTATGAGAAATGAAGGTAAACAAAAACAGAAAGATTCTACCACCAGAAAACCTCCACCACCAAGAAAGTCAAAGAAAATCTTTTAGGTAGGAAAAAAATGATACCAGATGGAAATCTGGATCTGCATAAAGGAACAAAAAGCACTAGAAATGATAACTAAGTGAGTAAATCTAAAAGACCTTTTTACTTTTTCTTTTTTTTTGAACTTCCCCAGATGAAAATTTATTAAATAAAACAAATCTTACTTAAATGAATAAGTAAAATAAATTAGTAATATAAGCTTAATATGTATGTTAATCTCGGTTTCCCTTTGAGATACTTTTCTTGTTTTTTTATTTTTTGTTTTGTTTTTATATTTAAAATTTAAACTTTATTTAGCTACATCGAATTTCATTTTTTATTTTTTCCGGATAGTCTGATATTTTTTATTTGCTTTTAACTTGACCTAAGTGATGCTTAACAAATTTTTAAAACTGTTTTTTTTTTACTGGAATATTTGTTTTTTAATACTTCAGCTATTAATTCCTACGAGTAGTGTACCATGGTTAAATAATCTCTACTATTTCTGTTTTTGATAAATATTAAGTCTTTTTTAGCTTGATAACTAGCTATTTTTTCTTTTTTAAAAAATCAATGGGGGGCGCCTGGGTGGCTCAGTTGGTTGAGCGACTGCCTTCAGCTCAGGTCATGATCCCGGGGTCCTGGGATCGAGTCCCGCATCGGGCTCCCTGCTCGGTGGGAGCCTGCTTCTCCTTCTTCCTCTCCCACTCCCCCTGCTTGTGTTCCCTCTCTCGCTGTGTCTCTCTCTGTCAAATAAATAAATAAAAATCTTTAAAAAAAAAATCAATGGTTTATTAAAGTTACTAGTTAAAGTTACTAACTCAGACACAATTTTTTGTACTTTTGAAATTTAGTTATGATTCTTTTGTTTTTATTTTTATTTTATTTAAATTCAAATTAGTTAACATACTGTGTTATTATTAGTTTCAGGGTAGAATTTAGTGATTCATTAGTTGCATATAACACCCAGTGATCATTACATCGAGTGCCCTCCTCGATGCCCATCACCAATTACCCCATCCTCCTATCCATTTCCCCTCCAGCAATCCTCAGTTTGTTCCCTATAGTTAAGAGTCTCTGGGGAGCCTGGGTGGCTCAGTTAAGCTTCAGCCCAGGTCATCATCTCGGGGCCCTGGGATCAAGCCCCAAGTTGGGCTCCCCGTTGAGCGGGGAGTCTGCTTGTCTCTCTCCCTCTCCCTCTGCCCCTCCTCCTGCTCATGCTCTCTCTCTCATACAAATAAATAAGATCTTTTTTTTTTTTAAAAGAGTCTCTTATGGTTTGCCTCCCTCTCTGTTTTTATCTTATTTTTCCTTCCCTTCCCCTATATTCATCTGTTTTGTTTCTCAAATTCTGCATAAGTGAAATCATATGGTATTTGTCTTTCCCTGACTTATTTCGCTTAGCATAATACATTATCGTTCTACCCATTTCATGGCAAATGGCAAGATTTCATTCTTTTCGATGGCTGAATAATATTCCATTGTATATATATACCACATCTTCTTTATCCATTCATCCACCGATGGACATCTGGGCTCTTTCCATATTTTGGCTATTGGGGTAATCACTGCTATAAACATTGGGGTGCATGTGCCTCTTCAAATCACTATTTTTGTATTCTTTGGATAAATACCTAGTAGTGCAATTGCTGGGTCATAGGGTAGCTCTATTTTTAACTTTTTGAGGAACCTCCATACTGTTTTCCAGAGTGGCTGTACCAGTTTTCATTCCCACCAACAGTGTAAGAGGGTTCCCCTTTCTCCGCATCCTCACCAACATCTGTTGTTTCCTGAGTTGTTAATTTTAGCCATTCTGACTGGTGGAGGTGGTATCTCATTGTGGTTTTGATTTGGATTTCCCTGCTGATGAGTGATGTTGAGCATTTTTTCATGTGTCTCCTAGCCACTTGTATGTCTTCTTTGGAAAAATGTCTGTTCATGCCTTTACCTCTTTCTCGACTGAATTTTTTGTTTTTTTGGGTATTGATTTTGATGAGTTCTTTATAGATTTTGGATATTAGCCCTTTGTTTGATATGTGATTTGCAAGTATCTTCTCCCATTCAGCAGGCTGCCTTTTAGTTTTGTTTCCTTTGCTGTGCAGAAGCTTTTTATCTTGAGGAAGTCCCAACAATTCATTTCTGCTTTTGTTTCCCTTGCCTCCAGTGACATGTCTAATAAGAAGTTGCTGTGGCCGAGGTCAAAGAGGTTGCTGCTGCCTGTGTTCTCCTCTAGGATTTTGATGGATTACTATCTCATATTTAGGTCTTTCATCCATTTTGAATTTATTTTTGTGTATGGTGTAAGAAAGTGGTCCAGTTTCATTCTTCTGCGTGTTGCTGTCCAATTTTCCCAACATCATTTGTTGAAGAGACTGTCTTTTTTTCCATTGGATATTCTTTCCTGCTTTGTTGAAGATTAGTTGACCATAGAGTTGAAGGTCCATTTCTGGGCTCTCTATTCTGTTCTATTGATCTATGTGTCTGTTTTTGTGTCAGTACCATGCTGTCTTGATGATTACAGCTTTGTAATAGAGCTGGAAGTCTGGAATTGTGATGCCTCCAGCTTTGGTTTTCTTTTTCAACACCACTTTGGCTATTTGTGGTCTTTTCTGGTTCCATACAAATTTTAGAATTGTTTCAGCTCTGTGAAAAATGCTGGTGATATTTTGATGGGGACTGCATTGAATGTGTAGACTTCTTTGGGTAGTATAGACATTTTAACAATATTTGTTCTCCCAGTCCATGAGCATGGGATGTTTTCCCATTTCTTTGTGCCTTCCTCAATTTCTTTCATAAGTGTTCTGTTGTTTTCAGAGTATAGATCTTTTACTTCTTGGTTAGGATTATTCCTAGGTATCTTATGGTTTTGGGTGCAGTTGTGAATGGGATCGATTCCTTGATTTCTCTTTCCGCTTCATTATTGATATACAGAAATGCAACAGACTTCTGTGTGTTGGCTTTATATCCTGCAACTTTGCTGAATTCTTGTATCAATTCTAGCAATTTTTTAGTAGAATCTTTCAGGTTTTCTACATCGAGTATCATATCATCTGTGAAGAGTGAGAGTTTGACTTCTTCTTTGCTGATTTGGATGCCTTTGATTTCTTTTTGTTGTCTGATTGCTGAGGCTAGGACTTCCAGTACTATGCTGAACAACAGTGGTAAGAGTGGACATCCCTGTCATGTTCCTGACCTTAGAGGAAAAGCTCTCAGTTTTTCCCCATTGAGGATGATATTAGCTGTGAGCCTTTAATATATGTTCTTTATTATGTGAGGTGTGTTCCCTCTACCCCTACTTTGTTGAGGGTTTTTATTATGTTGAGGATACCGTATTTTGTCAAATGTTTTTTCTACATTTACTGAGAGGATCATCTGGTTCTTATCCTTCCTTTTATTAATGTACTATATCATGCTGATTGATTTGTGGATATTGAACCACCCTTGCAGCCCAGGAAAAAAATCCCACTTGGTCATGGTGAATAATCCTTTTAATGTAATGTTGGATCCAATTAGCTAGTATCTTGTTGAGAATTTTTGCATCCATGTTCATCAGGGATATTGCTAAAAGACCTTTTTCTTATTTAAAGCTCCTTGAATAAAATAAAAATAATAATAATAAATAAATAAACTCCTTGAAAGAAAACAGCATTGATAATCCACAAGGTAGTATAGGTTTATGATACATGTGGAAGGAAAGTGTTTGATAACAGCACAAATGCTAGAAGGAGAGAGACGGAAGCATACACTTGGAGGATTCTTACACAGTTGACCCTTGAACGACACGGGGATTAGGGGCAACAATCACACATGCAGTCAAAAATCCACACATAACTTTTGCCTCCCACAAAACTTAACTACTAATAGCGTACTGTTGACTGGAAGCCTTCCTGATAACATAGTCAACTGATTAACACATGTTTTGTATGTTATATGTATTAGACTATATTCTTACAATAAAGTAAACTGGAGGAAAGAAAATGTAATTAAGAAACTCACAAGAAAGAGAATGTGTATTTCCAGTACTGTATTGTATTTACTGAAAAAAATCCACATATAAGGGAACCCACTCAGTTCAAGCCATGTTGTACAAGAGTCAACTATATGTGTACTATATGTGAAGTGATATAATATCGCTTCAAGTCAGAATGTGAAAAGTTAAAGATAGAAACTATGAACCCTAAAGCAACCACTAAAATAACCCAATAAGACAGAGCTAACATATCAATATAGCTAAGGGAACAAATGGGATCATAATAAATATTCAGTTAATATAAAAGAAGGCAGTAAAATAGGGAAGTAAGGAAAAAGAACATGTGCGTTGGATAGAAAATAATAGGAAGGTCGTAGACCTCATCCCAATCAAATCAATAACATATGTACATCAAAGGCAGAGCATTCAGATTGGAGAAAAATGCAAGAGCCAATTATGTGCTGCCTGTAAGAAACCGCCGTAAATATAAAGAAACAAACAGATGAAAAGGAGAAGTATGGAAGGAGGTATGCCATGCTGAACTAATGGAAAACTGGAGTGCACAACTAATACTGAATAAAGTAGATTTCAGGGAAAAGAATATTACCAGGAATAAAGGGGGTCATTTCCTAATGATAAAGTGGGCAATTCATCAAAATGATAAACAATCCTAAATGTTTATGTACCTAATAGTGGAGCTTCAGAACACAGGAAGCAGATAATGATAGAACCGAAAGGAGAAACAGACAAGTCCACAGTTATACTCTGATATTTCAACAGTTTTCTTTCAATTATGAATAGAACCTGTAGACAGAAAATCAGTAAGGATATAGGATACTTGAACTATGCCATCGGCCAACTTGACCCATGGCATTTATAGAATGCTTCACACAGATACAGCAGAACAGACACTTTTCTTAAGTATGTATGAATCATTTACCAAGACAGACCTTGTTGTGACTCATAAAACATCTCAATAAATTTAAAAGGATGCAAGTCATCCAAAATATGTTCTCTAACCACAATGGAATTAAATTAGAAATAAAATCAGAAACATCTCTACAAAGTCCCAGATATCTGCAAACACAATTAGAAATAATCATGAGTAAAGAAAAAATCATAAAAGGAAATGTGAAAACAGTTTGAATCCAATGAAGATGAAACCCAATATATCAAAATTTGTGGACTATAGCTAAAGGAGCGAATAAAGGGAAATTTATTTCTAAAATGTGTACTGAACACGCACATTAGAAAAGAAGAAAGATTTCAAACTAATGATATCAGCTAGTTAAACCCAGTATAAGCAGAATAAAAGAAATCATAAAGATCAGAGTAGAAATGAGTTGCATGGTACTCTGCAAAAACAAAAGAAATTCAAGCCACACCTCACACTGGGTACAAAAATTAACTGAAATGGATCACAGATTTAAATATAAAGCCTATAACTTTAAATCTTTTATTATATACACACACACACACAAACATATATATATATTTTATTTATGAGAGAGAGAGTGAGAGCAAGAGAGATCACAGAGGGAGAGGGACAAGCAGACTTGCCACTGAGCAGGGAGCCTGACGTGGGGCTCGATCCCAGGACCCAGAGATCATGACCTGAGCCAAAGGCAAATGCTTAACTGCCTGAGCCACCCAGGCGCCCCAACTTTAAATCTTCTAGAAAGAAATGTAGAAGAAAATCTTTGTGATCTAGGGTGATACAAAGATTTTTTCGATAATCTCAAAAACATGGTCTATAAAAGAAAAAAAATATGAATTGGACTTCAGGAAAGTTAAGAATGTGTACTCTTCAAAAGCACTGCTAGGAGAAGGCAAAACAAGCCACAGATTGTGGGGGGGAGATTGCAAGTCACGTAGCTGAAAAAAATTGTATCCAAAACACATAAAAACTCTCAAAATTCAATAAGATGGAAAAAAGCCCAATTAAAAATGGCAAAATATTTGAATAGGTATATATTTTTAAGAAACTAGGAGGGGAGGGGCTTTTGAGGGAGAGGGGGAGAGAGAATCCTCAGCAGGATCCATGCCTAGTGCAGAGCCGGATGCAGGGCTCGATCTCACAACCCTGAGCTCATGACCTGAGCTGAAATCAAGTCGGATGCTTGAGCAACTGAGCCACCCAGGAGCCCCTTGAATAGATATTTTATCAAAGAACATATACAGATGTCAAATAAACATAAAAAGATGTTCAACATCATAACATCATTAGTTATTAGGAAAATGCTAGTTAAAACCCCAGATACCACTTCATACCTATTACAATGTCTTTAATTAAAAAGACCGGCCATACCAAATATTGGCAAAAATGTGGAGGAACTAGATCTCTCACACACTACTGTTGGGGATATAAAATGGTACAACCATCTTGGAAAACAGTTTGGAAAACCTTTTAACATTTTTAAAAGGTTAAACAAATAACTACCATATGACTCAGGCATTCCTCCCCTAGATATTTACCAAGAGAAACGAAAGCAGATGTCCATATCAAGACCTGTACAAACATGCAGAGCAGCTTTATTTACAATAAACAAAGCCTTGGGGTAGAAGCCCAAAGGTGCATTGATGGGTCAATGGATAAACTGTGGTATCAGCAACTGAAATTTTATTCACCAATAAAAAGGAATGGACTATTCAAAGTAATCATGTTGAATAAAAGCAGCCAGGGAAAAGTAGAGTACATACTACATGATTCCATTTATAGAAAATTTTAGAAAATGTAAACTAATCTATAGAGATAGAATGGAGGGGGTGTTGGGGAGTGCAAAGGGGTAGGAGGGTAGAATTACAGAGGGGCACCAGGATACCTTCCGGGATGACAGATATGTTTGCTGTCTGGATTGTGGTGATGGTCTCTCATGTGTATACATGTCAACTGTATGCTTTACAAATGTGTGGTTTCGTATTTATTAATTATACCACAAGAAAGATGCTTTAAAACTGTAACACTGCAAACTTCCTCTTGTTTCCGTATTTACTTGGTATAAATATTTCCTTTCATGTTCAACCTTTTAGTATTCTTGTTATCTTAGGTGTGTACTTTGTAAGCAGTCTAAAGCTAGACTTCACAGCGTATAACATGCATTTAATAAATACTTTTGACTGTTCAATAAGTGAATCCAGACTGGTAATCTAAATCTTTGATTTAGTCTAGAGAATTTAGTTCATGTACATTCATTATGACATCTCTAAACTCATTTCTAAGATCTTATCCTATTCTTTCTTTTAATTTTTATTTTTAAAAAATTTTTATTTATTTTTTGACAGAGAGAGACAGAGGGAGAGGGAACACAAGCAGGGGGAGTGGGAGAGGGAGAAGAAGACTTCCCGCCGAGCAGGGAGCCCGATGCGGGGCTCCATCCCAGGACCCTGAGATCATGACCTGAGCTGAAGGCAGACGCTTAATGACTGAGCCACCCAGGTGCCCCTATTCTATTCTTTCAATTTCTCCCCTCTCCCTCCCTCCCTCCCTCCCTTCCTTTTATCCTTCCTTTTTTTCTTTTTCCTTTCTCCCCTTTTTGCCTTCACTTTCATTGACTGAAATATTTTTTTACCCCTTATCCCAACCTTTTCCCCTCTACTGCTTCAAAACTATATGCTCTATTTTATTGATTATCCTAGAAATTTTAACACACATAGTTTGACTTAACAAAGTCTAAAATTACACAGTATCTTTACTCTCTTCTCCCGGAATAGAAGGCCCTTACTCATGGTGGCTTATTTCCTTGAGTGTGTAATGATGTTACATTTTATTCTGCTATGTGCACACAAGTGCTATAGCATGATAACTGAATTTTCAGACCACAGAGGTAGCATGTTTTCTGGCTCTTAAATTGAGGCAGGGCGGATTGGGGGTGAGGAATCCCTAAAGGAGAACGTGTCTCTCTTCCCGATCTTCTCTCACAGCCAAAGATGAAAGAGGCTAGTCTCATCCTATGGGGTGAGTTTTCTTTTTCTTCCTAATTCATCCAGTGAGGGTGTGGCCCTTTGGAAATTCCAGATTTATACAGGGTCCCCCCCTCTGACCTCTCACCCTATTTAGGTACGCAGTTTTGTCTCCTGACTCTCTCACATGTGGCTCGGGCTTCTTTTCTGTATATTTTCAATTAACCAGAAATATTAATAAGTTCTCTATTCTCCAAGCTTTCTGGTTAACAGAGGTAGTGACTAAGAATGCAGTTGTAGGGTTCAGAGTGGCTGGGATCAAACTGAGACTCTACTACTTATTTCCTGTGACTTGACTAATGAAAATCTCTGTACCTCAATCTCTTCACATGTAAAGGGAGAGGCAATAATGGTGCCTGTCTCAGTCCTTGCAGGCATTAAATAAATTAATACATTTAAAGAGCTTACAACAGTACCCGGTATCCTGGGATACAGTAAGGACTCAAACAGTAGCTGCTATTATTGCTACAATTTTCGTGCTTAAAGAAAATGTTCTGAGGTTATATTGTATTCTGTTCTACAAAGGGAGAACAGAATGCAATATTCTGTTCATGCCTTACAATATGAATTTTCATGTTATAAACGATTTTCAACTCTCAAATGATGTTACCTAGTTTATTCATATCTGAAGATAAATGCTTTCCTCATTGACAAGATCACAAGTATTTGATATCTGTTGCTTTTCTATTTTTCTTCTTTTTAGAAAATATTATTATCTCTGGAGGTTAGATCTTCAAAGTCTGTTTTTCAATTATAAATTATTTCTACATGCTGTAGGAATAGCAGATACTCCTACACAGAGAAGATTCTACCACTTAAAAGTAGTACGGTAACATTTCATTTTTTTTTTTTTTAACATAAAATGATGCCAACAGCTGGTTCATTTCATCTCGAGTCAGGACACATCAGTGTATGTACTTCAAGCTCTGGAACATATCACACATATCACGTGGGTTGGCCCTGCTCCATTAATGACATGTGAACCAAATAAATTACAAGTCCAAGCCTTCTCCCCAAATGACACCGATCACATTTCTTAAATACCTGGTGAATGAAGCTTGGTGGCTGAAGCCACGGTTCTCTTAGGAGATGAAACAGCAGGTTTATTAGCATCTTGATCTTTCTGTACTTCTTTCTTTGATCCTAGACAGAGTTTAAAAAGAGAAAAAAGAAGGAAAGAGAGCTAGTTATAATTGAAACAGTAACACAAGTTGTTTGTGGAAAGGGAGGCTTCACAAAAGGCAAAGGGAACAAAATAACATTTGGGTGATTTGTTGCTACGGTCACCACCCCGCGTGCTTCAGGGAGGACACACTCATTTAGGGCAAAGGGAATTTCGTTGTAGCGTTCAGGGGAATCAGCACACTGCTGCCTCTGATTTGATGAAAAACACCCCTGTCTCTGGAGGTCACTGCACCCGAATGCCTCTGACAAACTATCTGGGAATGAAAGTTGTACTGTCCTCAGCCACCAACTCAGCCTGCCCTCCTCTTCCTGCCCCAACACTTTTTCAGAAGACAGAGATGGAAGTTGGAGCCCAACACAGCTGCTAATGACTTCGGCATCCCTGAGACCTGAGCCACGGGGGACGTGGTCTGCCTCTAATGAATTTCCATGCAGCTGGGCCACAGAGGTGACCTGGAGAGCCTCTGAGCTCTCTCCGCTGCAGTTGGGCCTTCTTCGTGGGACCTGCTGGCAGAGCTGGCTGCAGCAGAAGGGGATAACCTGAGTGCAAGCAATAACTAAGAACGGTACGGGGCTGCTCCGGAAATTATGTCCGGGCGCAGAGTGCCGTTTCCCCATGAATGCCGGCCACAGACACTCACCTTTACATCACCTTCGTCGGAAAAGCCCAGGACCACGGATGGAGGAGTAGAGAAATACCGCAGACCTGGACGTACCCAGACCCACCTCCACTTCAGCACAATGTATTAGGTCATTTTAACAGTAAAGCTTGGGAATGGTTCCTGAGATACGGAACCCGTCCCAGTTCCCACTCCCCAAAGCCTGCGACCTCACTCTTCTTCCAGAGCTAACTACTGGTGGCGATTTGCTGGTTATTCTTCCAGACCTCTTTCTAGGTACTTATAAATATTACCTACACATATACAAACACAGCGCTTGGTTAGCTAAATATATCACATATTGCAATTTCTTTTTACCTACCCACATCTTTAAAGATCTTTTTCCTATCAGTGTATTTATAGATCTTTTTTTTTTTTTTTAAAGATTTTATGTATTTGACAGAGAGAGACAGCGAGAGAGGGAACACAAGCAGGGGGAGTGGGAGAGGGTGAAGCAGGCTTCCTGCGGAGCAGGGAGCCGGATGTGGGGCTCGATCCCAGGACCCTGAGATCATGACCCGAGCTGAAGGCAGACGCTTAACGACTGAGCCACCCAGGTGCCCCGTATTTATAGATCTTTTAAAAAATGCCACATGTGAATAGGCAATAAGTGTGCCATAATTCATTTCCCCATCCTCCTATTGATGAACATTTAGATTGTTTGCAAGTTTTAGCTATTAAAATAGCAACACGTGCTGCAATACACATTCTTCTACTGGTTTCTTTGCACATAGGGACGAGTATCTTTTCAGGAAAAATACATAGAAGTGCTTTTGTTGGATTAAGAGTCTGCTCCTTTGGGCGCCTGGGTGGCTCAGTTGGTTGAGCGACTGCCTTCGGCTCAGGTCATGATCCTGGAGTCCCGGGATCGAGTCCCGCATCGGGCTCCCTGCTCGGCGGGGAGTCTGCTTCTCCCTCTGACCCTCCCCCCTCTCATGTGCTCTCTCTCATTCTCTCTCTCAAATAAATAAATAAAATCTTTAAAAAAAAAAAAAAAAAAAGAGTCTGCTCCTTTGCTGGATTGCTAGACACAGTCCAACTGTCTTCCACAAGGAGCTACGAATTTACACTCCCAGCCAACAGTGCATGAGGGTAACTCTTTTTGCGTGCCCCATACCCTATTGACATGGAAGTCTCAATCATTTTAATTTTTGCCAGACACTTAGAGTCTTTTCCTATTGGTCATGTGCATTTCTTTGTTTGAAAATAGCCTAATTAAATCCTCTGCCTATTTTTCTTCCTGATGTATTAAGAACTCTTCATTTATTCTGGATATTAATCTTTTCTTTGCCTGCTATATAAGTTATATCTTCCAGCCTTTCACTTTTAAAAATTTATTTATAGTATATTTCATTGCACTGTGATTTTAAATTTTAATATGTTCAAATATATCAATTTTCCCCTTTATATAAAAACACCATTATAGATGATTTATATGTACGTGTGCATGCATGTGTATGCGTGCGTGTGTATATATGATGGTGGGGAGAGATTATTCCAGGAGTTTGGAGAGAGAGGCAGGTATTTGGATCCAACCTCCCCATCTTTCATTCTTTTCTGGCCTGACTGGGTTCCCACTTCCCCCTCACCATTGGACCTGCCTCACTACCTTCCCCATCCTTGCTCACCGGCCTTCTGCTCGTCCCCCCACACACCTGTCACCATCTCCCTGCTGAGCAGGGAGCCCGATGTAGGGCTCGATCCCAGGACCTGCCACTCTCCCCTTCACTTACTTCATTCCTCTTCATAGTGTGTATCGTACCCCAAATACGTGATACCCTCCTCTGTTTGTTTATTGTCTGCCTTCCCCACTAGATCCTAAGCGTCAACCACAGGGCCACATCCATCCTGGCCCAGTGTGGTCATTCAGTCAATTCCGTCTCTTGTCTCCTCCTTCCCACCGGGCTTCTTTCAAGATGTCCTGCTCAGGTACTTCAGGGCTTACAGAAGGCTGGAACCTGGGGTCCTGAAAGCCACCACTTCACTCCACCGAAGCCAGACCCACCCTGCAGAGAACCCAATCTACGGCTCACTTCATTCTTCTCATCCCTCCTTCTGCTCAGATTTTAGCTATCAACAAATACAAAAAGGTACTGGGACTCATGGGAGCTGAAATGTTAAAAGCCAAAAGTCTGCATTAAACATATCATTTTAGAAGAAAATTAAACATGAATATTTATTCAGTATCTCAATATTTTTCATTCAGACTTCGTGGAGTATGATTTGCCTGCTTCTATCAAAAATTTAAATATCGATATACCTGACCTAGCAGTCCTGCTCCTACAGATCTCTCTTTGGAAGCTCTGAGTGTTACCTTCCATGGCCATAGGGGTTTTGCAGCTGTGCTTAAGGGAAAAGATTATGTGCAAAGAAACTTCATACATTATTCACAATAATAAAGGAGAGTAAATCATCAAAATGCACACTGGGAAATGGTTAAATAAATTGTGGTATATCCATACCATGTACTTTTATGCAGCCATTAAAAAGAATGAAGTAGCTCTATATTGTACCAGCACGGAAGTTGTCCATGATAAATAAAAGAGCTAGTTGTTGAACTCTATGCATGGTATTATCCCATTTTTATAACACAAAATGTTATCTGTATTATACTTTAAACTATATAAGAAGTTTTGAAAGAAAGGCACCAAGTTGTTAATAATGGTTACCTCTGAGCAGCAGGATGGAGGGGATATTACTTTTTATTTTACTATGCTTCTGCATTATTTTCATTTTTTATGATGACCACATATTACTTTTATAGTAAGAAATAAACAATAAAAGGAGTGAAACCAAAACCAAAATGAAAATAATTTGTCTGATCCATGAAAGGATGAGGAGAGAAACCAGCCTAGTGCACCCAATTCTACAACTCTGATGGAAGGTTTCACGGTCCCTCCCATAGGAACACAGCGCTGCCTAGAAAACTCCTGTGTGGTTCTGGGAATTCTTGATGGCACAGAAAATTACAGCAATTAGTGAAGGCTTTCAGTACTTTTTGCAGTTTTCTTGCAATCCAGACTCAGCCTTAATGATTTTGAAGTGTACCATAAGCTTTCACCTAACTCTGTAAGACCTCTGAGTATCTAGGAATGCCAGACAGGGCTCTGGCCTCATGGCTTTCCTCCTGTCGCTCTGGACACTCTCTCTCTCCCCTTCACTGTGGCTTCCTCCTTTGCCTGCACCGGAGTAAAGCTGTCTCAGAGTTCTGCCTCACCTTTCTCCCGGTCTACCCTTCTGGATGCTCCTGACTTCCCAGCATGCTTGCACCACCAAGTTGCACATGCCGCTGACCATCAATTCTGTCATTTCCAATCCAGATGCGCCCAGACATCTTTCCTGAGATCCAGACCTGTTTTTAGCAGCCAACTAGACACCACCACAACCTACCAGACGACCAGATCACCACACCCCAACTGGAACGAATTTTCTTCTTCTCAAATAACTCTTCTTCCTAGATTTTCTTTCTTGGTCAGTTGTTTCCCTGGTCACTGAAACCAGAAGCCAGCAAGTCCTCTTCTTTATGCTCCCACATCTAATCAGCCACTACTTGTCTGCCTCATAAAGCAGCTCCTGCATCTGGCCCTGCTCCCATTCACACTATTTACCCTAGCTCAGTTCTCATCATTTCTCACTGGGACAGCTGGAAAAATCTCCTAAGTGATTTCTTGGTCTTGCGTCTTACCTTCTTCATGTTTACCTGACTCATCCTTCTTAATGGGATGACCTTTCCTAATCATTAACCAGAGCATATGATTTTCCTTTTAAAGCTGTTCCAAAGCTTTCCCTGGTCTTTGGCAGCAAGTCCCAACTATATGGCATGGGGTACGCAACCTCCAGGGCCCTGCTTCTTCTGCCACGGGCCCTGCAGTGGACACCGCAGTTTCCATGTGACATTCTTATCTTCACCTAGGCTGTTGTCTTAGGCTGGAGTGCTCAATCTCTCCTTTGTTGGCTTTGGCCCACTCCTGATCATCCCCAGATTCAGGTCACCTCTCTTCACTGAAAGCTTCTGTATTATTCCCTGTTGCCACTGGGACAAATGACTACAAACGAGTGGTTCAGAACAACACAAATCTATTCTCTTATAGTTCTGGGAGGCCAGAAGCATGGAGTCAGTTTCACTGGGCTAAAGTCAATGCGCCAGCAGGGCTCATTCTTTCTGGAAGTTTCAGGGAAGAATCTGTTTCCTTGCCTTTTTCAGCTTCCGGTGTTCCTTGGTGAGTGGCCGCCTCGACCCTCTTCAAGGCACATCACCCCGATCTCTGCTTCTGTCCTCACGTCTCCTTCTCTAACTACTCCTGCCCTCTGCTTATGAGGACCCTTGTGATTACACTGGGTCTATCCAGCTAATTCAGGATCATCTCCCCATCTCAAGACCCTTAACTTAAGCACAGATGCAAAGCCCCTGTGGCCATGGAAGGTAAGGCTCAGTGGTTCTGATTAGGGCATTATTTAACCTATGATAATACCTTCTGTGTCTAACTGAATGAATAAATGAGGAAACTCTTTTTACTCACCAAAAAAGCATTAATTTCTTGGTCTGTATGAATCTCCTGAGGCCCCGTCACTCATTTCTGAAGCTTTTACTAATTTCCGCAACCCCTCTTGAATATTTGTCTTTCCTTAAACCCTGTTCAGCCTTCCCTGTTACTTTCCCCTAGTGTAGACTACATACCTCTAGCGGACATCTCGTTTGGCCTGATCAGCTTCTTTTAAAGCACCCGTGCTCACATGGGGGAACTAAGCCTTCCCTCCTCATGGGCCACGTGATTGGTGTGTGTGTGGTGCGGGGGGGGGGGGGGGGGCTGATACACCTGGATCTGGAGATGGGCCTGTGACCCAGGCCTGCCCAATCAGAGCTCTGCATCATGCTGGAGTGACAGAGCACCCTGGTTTGAGAAGGAAAACAAAATCTAGATTGGGATAATGAGAGCCTTTATCTTACAAATTTTGCTGGAATTACTAGAAAAGAATTCTTTTTCTGATTGACGCCTAAACTGGTGGGATATAAGCCTGAACTGCCTTTGACTATCTCTGACTCCGTGCGGGGAGAGCCTTTGCCAAGAGAGGGGGACGTGGGGACAGGAGAAAAAAAAATCATTCACAATGTCACTGTTTAAGGACCTGGGTACAGCCCTACCTCACATTAGCAATATCACCTGGACTTATCAGTTATGTGAGCCCAAATCCTTCTGACCTTTAGCATTCTCTTTTGCCTAAGGCAGTTTGATTAGGTTTTTGTGACTTGCAACCAGACAAGGCCTGAGAAGGTCAGCTAGAGAAAATAGCTCCTTAACAGATATATATATATACATGCTCATCTCTTAGGGGTTCATAATTGGTCAAAGCTACTTCTTGCATACCTCAGTGTACCTTCTGCACATGGAGATTCAGAGCTATATAAAAGGATGTATGTATACAAAATCAGAGCCCTGTTGGTGGCGCTTTTGGGGTGGAAGGGAGAAGGTGCTGGGAGGGGAAGAAATGCCAGCCTCATTGGAATCAAAGGATAAGATCATAGTTTTGATTTGAAACCCTGTTACTGATCATATCCACCCCAGTGCAGACAATTACTATACCTTCAAATGGTCCTGAAGTGTTACGCTCTACATAAAGCAGCAAAAACCTCCCAAAGGTCTAAGTTGAAGGGTTCTGACTGGCAATCCATACACAGTCGCTCAGGAAAAAAAAAAGAAAAAAAGAACAGTGTACAGCTCAGTTTCTCATGTGGACAAGGCCTTCCACAGTGACATGAGTGACTATTGCACCGGCTGGGAGAAGACCCATTTTGTGTTTTAGTCCTGAGCTGGACATCATAAAAGTAACTGACACACCGTTCATCATGGGTGCTTAAGGCAGAGACCACTTGCCGGGTTGCCTGGGAGCTGTGAGAATATGAGGAAAGCTGCCAAGAATGATGGGCTTGCTCTGAGGATGAGACTGGTATCTTAAAAACAAAATGTAATGGTAAATGACAGTGGGTCATTCAGGGTCCTGACTGAGCACCTCGAAATGGGGAAAAAATAGATTTAAGATAATGGTTAGAAGAATGCTATATACTTGTTTCATAAAACTAAATAAGCATGTCAAAAAAAATCAAAGGGAATATTTACAGGCTCTGAACCTCACACACAATGGGCCATGTGTACATGCGAGTCAATCTCAGTATAACTAAGGAAAGATAGGAAACAAAAAAGGATAAAGAAATATACACAGCAATAGACTTTATCCCCCATCTGTCTAACAGTCGCACACTATGCACCTGTCAAAGCCACGGTAATAGGGCTGATTCTTTCCTGGCCCTACGGACCCACTCCCAGACAAGGAACAAGAATGGAAGGAAGATGGAGAGGAGCCAAAAGAAAAATGAAATGCAAACGTGGCAACAATGCAAGTAATTATTATTGTGCCAGTATAACTGAAAAGAGGTAAATAGGAAAAAAAATGAATGATGTAATCAGGAAGCAGGGATTCTGATGTCACTTAAAAGATAAATGGAATGTGGGAACATTTCAAGGGAAGATTTATAGAGTTTGAATAGAATGGAGCACAGAAACATTATCTAGATAGGAATGTATCAAATAATATATTCCCCCCCCCCGGCCCCAATATACTCTTACTCATTCATTATTAAGCACCAAATATGCATCAGGCGCTGTTCCAGTGAAAGAGACTGGTATGAGCTGTCATGGAGATTGTACTTTTGTTGAATGTATATATTCGCATTTATAAATGCCTGGAACTAGCTTGCAGTTGCTTCCGTGTATGTTATCTCACTTTGTTGCTATTGCTACTGGTACCATTAATTTGCAAATGAAGAAAGTGAAGGTATGGAGGTTGTAACATAGCCACATTTACCAGTATGTGGCTGAGCCAAGCTCTGAACCTATGATTTCTTGCCCTCATTTTAGCCTGCATTTCATTGCAATAGCCCCAGTGAGTCCTGAGACATAATGAATCCTATGGCCTGCCCGCCTACCTGTACTCAGAAACACAGTGAATCCAGGTGAGTCTGACCCCACATGACAGTCTAAAGGACAGTAGGATGGGGCCTGGGTGAGAACACTCAGAGTGGAGTCAAGGGAGAGGGCAGGAGCATGTAGATACTAAAGGTCTTCTATTTTGGGTGGGGACTAAGAGACCAGACTAAGAGACAAGACATTTGTTTTCTAAAGCTGGAAGCCAGTGAATCCCTATCTCTTTTCCACCCCGTGACCCAGCCTTCCTCTCTCTCTCTGTCCATACTGCATGGAACTTGTTACACTTTGCTAAATAAGCTCCCTCTTCTACTTTCATCCTCAATGTCTCCCAGAGCAAACTTCTCAAATGGTCCCCACTTATCCTTATCCTCCTCACCCAATTTATCTTTGACTCAGGAGGTCCCCTTCAAACTATCTAGTATCCCACCAGAACCTGAAGCCTCCATGCTCACGTGAAACCCCTTTTCCTTCGATGTTCTAATGTTCTGGTCTACGCCAACACTGTTCCCTATTGTTACTTACAGCAAGGTTACTATTCCTCACTTACCCCCAGGTATGGACTTCCTGTTTACCCCAGGTCCTGCCATCACCCTAGAAATGTCAACGATCTCATGCCTAACTCATCTGACATCCCAGCCTTTCAGTCCTTTGACATCTGCAACTCCTGCCAGGCATATTTAATCAGGACCCCTGGGCATCACCCTGGATCTTGTCATCAACCAGAACTTCACCTCTGAAATTCACATACTCTACTTTGGAACACAACCTTCTATCCTCCAGCCATCTCACTATGTTACTGCCACTCCATCAGTTCATTTCCCTAATCTAGACTATGAATCCCTTTACCCCCAAACTACTAGGCTCATCCTGTCTTCACCTCCTTTCCTATCCAATCTAAAGTTGATCCCAATGTCCTTCACTTCTACTATCCTCCTCTCCACACTCTTGCTCTAATATCAGAAACCACCATGGTCACAAGTATCTGCAGAACCCAACCCTAGCCTAACCTAGTTGTCATCTTCCACTAGTCCAGCTAGAAGACACAATGACACAGATGGGGCCATCAGATTTACAGTCACCGGCTATAACTGCAGCCACAACACAGGACAGTAATTCTACTTTTCCTCTTTATCTTTTGCATTCCTCCTTTTAACCTATTAAAAAAAAAACAACAAAGTCTGACATCTGAATCTTTCTAAAAGATCAGTCCACAGGCTTTAAACAAAACTTAGCAGTATCCCACCCTCCATATGCCCAATTCATACTCATCACTTTTAATTTTTTCAGGTATTTTTCCTAATATTTATCTTTATGTATCTAAGTAACAGGTTTATACTGCTATATCTTGATATTTACACTTTAGACCTATTTTAATATCTTCCTACTACAGAAAATAACAATTTTGCTCTCCATAGGCTTGCTACTACACCACCTCCCTCATCAATACAGTTGTACCATAACTTTTGATTAAGTCAAAATTCACTGTTCATCTTGTTACAATTACATGAATATTATTCACAATTGATCAATTTTCTTACTTGTATGGCTTTTGATTTTCCCTGGATTTAATAGCTGCCTTGGTTTTTGTTTGCTTAGATTTCTATATATTTTGCTAATTCTCCACCAAAACACTATCAGAGCACAAGTCTCTTCTCACAATCATGTAAAAGGTTCTGTTTTATTTTCCTGGAACCCTCAATTCTCCATTTTGCTCTGGACTGGTAATTTCTAAGACTGTTGCAGGGCTGTCATCCTAAAACCTCCCTTCATCATCATTCTGGGAAATTCCTTTGCCTCTTTCCTATGTAGGGTCCCTTTTTTCTGGACCTCATGTCTTCCTTTTTCTTGGTCTGCTTCCTTATTCTGGTAGAGCACATTTCGTTTTTGACGTTCCAGAGAAATGTACATAGGAGGTAAATTATCTGACATCGTCCATGGCTGAAAATTTCTTTATATAATTGATTGGCTTAATCCAGAATTCTAATATGGTAATCATTTCCCCCAGAACTGTGAATGCATTTCTCGTTCAGCTTGCAGGGCTGCTATCGAGGAGTCTGATGCCATTATAAATTTCATCCTTTTGTATGTGATCTATTTGCTCTTTTGGGAAGCTCTTGGTGCCTCTTCTTTTTCCCTGTGTTGTGGAATTTCATACTGATATGTCCTGGTGTGGGTCTTTTTGCATTAGTTGTATTGGGCACTTGGCATAATTCCTTTATTTTAGTCTGCAAACCCTCATCCTAGGAGTTGTGGGAAATTCCTTTAAGTGTTACTTTGGCAATTTCCTCCCCTCTGACTTCTCTGTTTCCTTTTTATGGAATTCCTATTTTTTGTACCCCAAATTTATATCTATTGATCAATCGATAGATTTAAATACACACACATACATATATATCCATCCTATATATAAATGTCTCCTTTTTGGGTACCTCCCATGCACATGACACTTAATACACCCAAAACTGAACTTGTCACCTAAAAAAAACTTCTTCTCAGTCCTGCCTTCTCTCAGTAAAAGTGATTTAGGGCTAAACCAGAAATGTTGATTTCATCCTCATTTCCTCCCCCTTTTCTCACTTCTTCACATGTAATAAAATGCTAAATCCTGTGAATATAATCCCACATCTCTCTTAAAACAGAAGTCCACTTCTGTTTGCATAGTTACTGCAAGTTCATTCAGACCAGTGTCACTTCTCTTGTGGAATTCTGAAGCAGCCTCCTTTATCCTCTGGCCTCCAGTTAGCTCTGCTCCACCTCATCCTTCAGATC
The DNA here is from genome assembly GCF_002201575.2 of Neomonachus schauinslandi. Taxonomy (NCBI): domain Eukaryota; kingdom Metazoa; phylum Chordata; class Mammalia; order Carnivora; family Phocidae; genus Neomonachus; species Neomonachus schauinslandi. The sequence continues at coordinate 71,834,271 of NC_058405.1, forward strand.
TCAACCTAGAGGTCTCTAGATACTGCCAACATGCTCTGTGGCTACAACTTTATTATACTCTAGACCTTCTACCTGTTTATATTCCCCATTAGACAACACATTACAGGAGAATTGCCCACTCAGTAAACATTTATAAACAAACAAGTTGGTTATTATTACTAATTATGTTCTTCCTCTGTGGGAAATGAAATCAACCTTCAGATTAGATAGATTCCTAACATTTTGAAATCTCTTATTTTCTTCTTATTATTTCTTCTCCAGTACTTCTCTCTCCCTACATAATAAACAGACATGTCCTAAGTGAGTAATGAGAAATCACTTTACACACTGTTAGAAACAAAATGAGTAAAGTTCTGAGTATGATGGATTTGTGGAAAGAAAATAACCAGCTCTCCTGGGGAATCGAGACACTGCATGATCTATTAGGTACTGAGAAAGTGGGAATAAGTAAGTTGTGGTGGGAAAAATACTTTGTATTTTTGAAACTATACAAACAGAGATTAAGGTTTTATTCATTGTGGCAGTTTTAGTGAGGTAAGCCTAAATGAAAGAAATGGTCTGGATTGTTTGTCTCATTCGACCTAATGATTTACTTTCACGTTAATTTGAAAGCATAATAAAATTGTGCTTTTCAGAGCTAACATTTTCTGCCCATAAATAAAAATCCCTAGCATGGTCTAGTTAGTATTAAATAAGTACCCTCATGTTAATATTCTGTTTTGCTCTACAGGCTGCATCAGCCCTTTCTTATTTTCTGAACTATTTATTCCTTAAAAGGTCCTTCATATTCCTTTATTCATTCATTCAGCATATATTTATTGGGTGGCCCCATTGTGCTTTATATGGTATTAGCTGCTGCAGATTCCAAGGTGAAAAGACAAAATCCTTCCCCTGAAAGCCACCAAGTAGTGGGGCATGTAAATAAGTAGACAAGATAACATAGCAAGTGCCAGCCTGGAGTCCTGAGTAAAGATTTCTCTCTGGGAGCTCCCAGGAGAAGCCAGGTAGGGCTTCCCCAAAGAAGGTAACTCTTGAGCTGAGATGTGAAGTATGCAGAAGAATTGCCAAGAAGGAAAGGATACAACCAGGTGGGGGGATCATGTGCAAAGATACATGGGATACGGGGCCAGCCCACTCAGGGCCAGTAGGGTGGAGTATGAGACTGGAAGGTTTGCTTCTTGGGTCCAGCCTACCTTGTCTCTGGCCTTCCAGCATCTCCCACTTCACTAGCGAGATGACTATTCTGTTTCCCTCCAGCATTTCTGAATTCCCCTGAAAATCCAATGCAAGGCTAAAAAAATACCACTGTTCATTTAAGTACTTAATGTGCTACATATATACTTCTTGCTTTCTTTTTTATAAATGCGAAATTATAAATGAGATTGAGGTTGCCAATGAATGGAATGATGACTAGTGAAAAAAAGACAAAGTAAACAGGAAGTTAAACTGTTACTAGCTGCTACTGTATGGAGTTTAAGTTTTCCGGTTAAGGTGACAGATCAAGACTCTGTCATCACATGAAAATAAATATTTAAATACATTATTTCCATTTTTATAAAATGTTACGTGTTCATTGTACAAAAATGAGAAAATACACTTTTTCTTCATTTCTGCCACTTCCTCACCCAGCAATAACCCCTATGAACCCACTGAAATGCATTATTTCAGACCACGTTATGTGTGTGTGTATATTCTTAATATTATAATACAGTTTTAAACACTTTCTATTGTGAAATATAATACTTAAAACTTAGTTGTACAGTTTAACAAGTAATTAAAAGCAAACACTCATGAAGTTTTTACACAGGTCAAGAACTGGAACTTTCAGACACTATTGGCACCCAAAGCTCAACATGTTTAAGCTTCTTCCTTCTCACTCGAGGAAGCCACTGTCATGCTGTTTTTGGTCACGATTCCTTGCTTTTCTTCATAGTTTTGCTACTCCATATGCAGCCTTAAGCAACATCCTTAAGTCTGTTAAGTCTTAAACTTTTTATCAGTGAAACCATACCCTGAATATTTTGCTGTCTTGCAATTTGTACTTAACATTGTAACATTCATGCAGCCCTAGTCCATGGTCCCTGCAAAACAGTGATCCATGCATGGTGTGCATATATCACAGTGTAGTTGTTTGTTCTGATGGAAGTTTGAGGTACTACCACTTCTAGTTTTTAGCAATTATAAGCATGCTCCTTTGAACATACTTGTATGTGTCTCCTGGTACACGTGTGTGCATCTCTCATATATGTACATGCAGAATTCTTAACTTAAGGCAGGTGCAAACATTACAAGACAATGCCACACTGTTTTCCAAAGTGGCTACATCCATGTCCCTGTTTCCTGGTAGGACTGTACAGGAGTCTGTCATATACTACATCTTCATCAACACTAGGGAAGGTCAGATTTTAAAAGGTCACCATTCTGATGTGTGTACATCCCACTGTGATTTGAACCGCATTCTGCTGGTTACCGATGCAGTTCAACGCCCTTTTCATATATGTATAGAACATTTACTTTTTTTCTTTTGTGGAATGTTGGCCAAGTCTTTTGTTCCTTTTTTTCCCTGCTTTGTTTTGCACTGACTTGGACGAGTCACAATATAATTTTGTAACCTTTTAAAGAACTTAATATATTATGATCATCTTTCATGAGAATATTCATCTACAATATTTTTCAAGTGGAAACTGATTACTAATTTGGTGGCTTAACTCATAATTGAGAGAGTAGACATTTTAAACTAGGAGTTGTGGTTAAAAATACCAATTATTTTGAAGTGGGAGTTGGAAGTAGGAAAAAGACATAATGGGGAGGAGGTTGTTTAGGATCTATTAGCATATCTGTTTAGAGCCCAGACACTCAGCTTTACTGTTTGCTTAGTTGTATGACCTCAGACAGGTTTCTTAAACTCTCTGAGCTTTGTTTTCCCAGGTATAAAATGGGCAATAATAACTGTAGGCTCCAACACTAAGGAAGAATACAATGGTATAGTGCATTAAAAGTGCTTAACATAATGCCAGGGACTTACTAAGCATGCCAAAAAACAGTATTTATTAACAGTACTAACAATAAAGTTAATACTTAATTATTAAAGATATTTGTCTAGAACCTATAGATTATAAGCACGGGTTATGAAATCATTAGTGAATGAGGTTGCTATTATTCCCCTTTTTCCAATGAAGTATCCAAGGTCAGAAAAGTTCAGTAATTAAATCAAGGTCACACAGCTATTAGAGGTGTGATCACAACTAGAATCTGCATCTAACTTCAAAGCTCATTCCCTAGTTTCTCTGCCATCCAAATTCTACGTGATAGAAATTCACTGTAGCTTATTAAGTCATTCCATTCACTGGAACAAAAATCACATAGAGAAAGAAATATGTCCAAGGTGGCTTTTGCTTTTTAAAGCCTAAAGAGGTATAGCCAATTAAAAAAAAAAAGGACCCAATTTTTAAATTTTTAATAATTTTTAAATAAAGGTCCTAGAAGTTGTCACTTTTCCCCCAGGTCATGGGCACAAAAGTGCTGCATGCTGGCAGCCAGAGCAGACTGGTGCTCTGCTGGGTGGTGTTGGTCACAGCTGCCATGTGAGGAGGCCCAACACTGTCAGAATTACCCGGTGCCAGGGCTACAAAATGGGCACTGGATGCAAGCGGGAGATTTGCAGTCTGTTGCTCAGGCTTGAATCCAACCCTGACATCTGGTTTTGTTACTTTGGGCAAATTACTTGATTTCTCTAATCCAGCTTCCTAATCTAGAAAATAGGGTTAAGAAGAGTACTTGTGTATCATGGGTTATAAGTGAGAACAAGATGAGATGATGGGTATGGCTAAGTATACAGTAAGTACTCAATAAGTGCTGACCATTATTATCATAGTTGCTCATCAATGAGCCATACCTCAGTTTGGCCTGTATAATATTTAACCTATTGTCCCAGCTCGGATCCACAGCGTGACACTGTCATGTTGGTTTAAGTTGCGTATACTGAATAATCAGGCATTCTACTCTTACCCGTTCCCCAACTCTCTCCTGCCATATAGACTGTTCAAGAATCAGAGCTTCTTTTGGGCCAGAGGACTCTGTATTTCAGGGTCCTGTCTCTGGTGGCCATATACTGGCTTCTCATGTTCAATATGGGGCCCAGGTAACCTCAGGGAAGCCATAAATAAATGAGATGACACATGGTTGCAGGCAAATTGCTTTTTCTTATCTGACACAAGAACAGTTCTAACCACATTCAGGCTCCTTGGGGGTCTCATCTTTCCTCCAAGCCCTTACATAACAAATTTGGTTTCCTTTATAAGAGGAATTCTACTTGATCTTCTCGTGATATTATATTTTCTAAAGTCCTACATCCTAATCAATGTCATATTTAATCAGCCAATCTTCCAATAAATAAATGAATGTAGGATATTAGAAAAAGAAGAAGCATTGGAGGAAGACCTCAACTGAAATCTTGAGTTGGCTACACAGTAACTCTGACACCAGGAAAGTCACATTTCATCATGTCTAGAAATGAGGAAAGAGGTACTCTACAGTGTTGCTCCAGTGTTTAGGAAGAGCATGAGTTTAAAGCACTTAGGGCAGAGTCTAGCACATAATACTAGGCAATAAATTGTAGAGATCATGTTCATGATGATGGCGGTGGTCATCAAGATGGTCAAGACCTAGGCTAGTGAAGGACTCATCATAGCTAAGCAATCAATACATGGTCATCTTGAATGAGAATCAGATGTCTGGCAAGTGACTGGGAGTGGCAGGGCTAGGAGAAAGGCATTATAAAGGGAACAGCTTGAATGAGGAAAGGCACAGGGACAAAATGTGCCTTGGCTTATTCAGGGAACCAGAGGTGCAATGTGGTGGCATGGAAGAAAGAAGGCTAAAGTGTTAGGCAGGCACACTCAGGAAAGGCCTATGCCAGGCTGGGTGAAACCACACCCCACAGGGCTAACGAGGTTAAAATGGTCACCAGCAAGACCTCCATGGACCATCCCCCCACTTCTTCACAGGAACATTAACCCTATCTTTTAGAGGCAAACAATGGGAAGAGCTTTGGCTGGCCCAGACCCGTGGCCTCGACCACTGGCGGCCAGATGGACTATAGGGTGTCTGACAGTTACCTCTACCTCATTATAATATTAAAATCTCCACCCAAGGAAAAGCGCAAACCTCATTAACATAACATGATGCACGTATAGGCATGTTTCCTAAGTATGCATGCACGACTTTATGGCCCCCTCTACATGCAAGGACAGAACTCCCCTTTCTAAATATTTATCCTAAACCGAAATAAAAGAAACCCACTTGCCCCACTTGGGGAGTCAGTTATTTCCCTCAATCTCCTTATTTGCTGCAAATAAAGGTTACTTTGTGCCACAGCCCCACCTGCTGTCGTCTCTGCCTATAACTCATCAAGGAGCAAAGTCCCGTTAGTTCGGTTACACGGGGAGTCTGGATCTGTGCCTGTAGGTAATGGGGAGCCACTCAAAGGTCCTAAGCAGGGGAGTAACAGGACGAGATTTGCATTTAGAAATGTGAACGGCCGCTGCCAGCAGTGGGGGAGGGTGAGAGGGAGGGATTTAGATGCCTATGGGTTAGGCCAGTTGGGGGACTATTGACTAGTCAAGTGTGGGGCCCAAAGTCGTACAAATATACTGATTAATGGATTAAAAGTGAAAGATTCGAAGACTTTGCGATGTCCAAGAAGTGTGCTATTTTTCTCCAGTTATCTTAGAAAATGGATGACTGACATTTGTCTCTTTCTTATATTTGCATTTTTTTCTACTCCCTATGAAGATCATAATTAGTATGAGGCAGTTCATCAATGTAAGCTAGCCAGTAGAATATACAAATCTGGAAAGAAATGAAAAGTTTTAAACACTAACACGTAATTAAAAGTTCCACGTTCATCACGCTAAGAGATTGCACGACGTTGTGGTAGCAATTTGCATAACAATGCATTTATGGCACAGGGGGCAGATTTGTGAAATACATAAGTGTCAGAAATCACAATGGAAAACACAGCTCTAAAAGACCATTTGCATTAATTACTGCCGGACCAGCTCCCATAGCTCTTTGAGGCTGACAAGCAGAGTGGGCAAAATACCAGGTGCGTAACCTTTTAGATACGTGTATGTACTCTTAAATGAAAGTTGGGTTTTTGTGCCCTACTTTTGAGGATCTACCACAAAACAAAAGGTTTCACACCAGCCTGCGGGCGGCTTAATAGCAAGGTGAGTCATGGCATTTTATAAATTCTCCTCTGAGACTATGGGTTGTCCCATAATCCTTCCCAAATCACCTACAATACTCTTGCTGTTTTAATGAATGACTTTGAAAGACATAGCAGAGGAAGACAAATGTCTCTTTCCCCTTACTTGGATCATTCTGTGGCATTTAATTTAATTAGCACAATTAACAAATAATTGTTAAATAGCACCACAGACCACTAAACTGGCAATAGAGGATGAGGTTATTGAGAGTTTTAAACTCAAGTGCCCTAAAAAAAACAACAACAACAAAATGAAACTGTCCCAGTGAACTGCTTAAGGGACAATTTTTGTGTAATGATTAAGACCAAGGTGGCCTCAGCAATAAAATCAGAGACTGATGAAGCAGCTGCAAATTTTCTGTGCCATTTCTTTTTCATGCAGTCTTTTGACTATATCATAGCCAGCAAGTTCCTCCATAAAAGGAGTGGAAGGGGAAAGGTGAGTGTGTATCTTTTCAATTTCAGATCTAATTGCTGGCAGCCCTAGTCCAAGATTTTAAGGGGAGGGAGCCTTGGGAACCTCTAACACAAAGAGGAAATTGCTGTGGTTCACCTGCATGGAATGCTATTCCCCCCCACTGCTGTCTGGCACTTTCTACCGATCCTTTAGGTCTGTGTCTGCGTGTTTTCTGCACACTACATTATGTCTATATAATATGCCTTCATTGTACACTCATTTCTCTTTCACAGCACTTAGCATAACTATAATTAAATAATTTAGCATGGAAATACAGATGTTTCTCCCCCCTGTTATGCCCTCAGATCCACAGGGACAAAGACTGTCTGTCTCATACATCATGATTTCCCCAATTATCCAGCACAGCACTCAACTCAAAGAAGGGGCTCAGTAAATATTTGTTGAGAGAGCGGATGCTCACCCAACCAAATTCCACCTGTCCTCACTCCCCCAGATTACAATGAGTTGACTCTGGTGTCACAGCTTGTGATTCATAGCACCTCCTGGCCTGCTGTGAGGGGGCTAGGAACCTCCCCACTGCCGGCCAGAAAGAACAGCAAACAGGCCTTCCAGGACACCCAGCAGTGATGAAGTGAACAGTTCCTCTTTCCAGACATTCCATGCATCATCCCCAAGATATTTTTCTGTCTCCGTGACCTCATGCAAAGGAATAGTCTCAAATTTATTGCTTTTCTTTTTCTCCATCAAAGATTCTTTCTAAACGCTTCTACTCTCCTCTACACTCCTCTATCCCCAACCTATTGCTGGCTCCCCTGTTGGCTTCGCAATGGCAAATAAGTTGAAGCTGTGTTTGCAACTGAGACTCAGCCTCAGGGAGAACACAGTCAACACAAAGCAATAACACTGACTATACTGAAGAGCCCAGGTCAGCCTAATGGCTTTGAACTTGCCTCCTTCAGGGGCCACTCCTGGGAGGTTTCCAAACACTCCTGAGTCAACATGAGCTTCCACAGTGTGAGGTGCCATGACTCTTTCATTGTCATTGTCAATCCTCAAATCATCTAGAACCAAGATTCCAGAGCAGCTAAAGCGATCCTTTCACCTGCCCTGTTTTTTCCTAAAGCAGAATACCTTATTTCAGCAAGCTCTTCCTCAACCTCTTCATTTAAGATGTGCTCAGAAAGGGGCGCCTGGGTGGCTCAGTTGGTTAAGCGACTGCCTTCAGCTCAGGTCATGATCCTGGAGTCCCTGGATCGAGTCCCTGGATCGAGTCCCTGGATCGAGTCCCGCATCGGGCTCCCTGCTCGGCGGGGAGTCTGCTTCTCCCTCTGGCCCTCCCCCCTCTCATGTGCTCTCTCTCATTCTCTCTCTCAAATAAATAAATAAAATCTTTAAAAAAAAAAAAGATGTGCTCAGAAAGGAGAGATAATGTTTGGCCAGACTGGAGGGATGGCGGGAGCGCCTGTTTGAGTAGCTCTCTCTGGCCCACATGCACGTCGAAAGCTCAGTAAACACACACTTTAAGAATGTGGACAAAACACTTGTATTTTTAAATGATAGTCTGCCTGGAAATACTTAAATTTGTGGAATTTAATTCAGAAATAACAATCTGCCTTTAAAAAGTCGTAAAATGGAATTTTTATAACGCAAGTGGAGTTTCTGGAGCTCGTAGAGTAACAGCCTCAGTATTCCCCAACTTTTTTTCCCTCAGACAACAAGCTACCAACTGTTCGTTTTCTATATAACCATAGGAAATCCTTCCACACCTTAGGCTGAATAAAGTAATTTTATTTTCTATAATATGTCATGCCAACAACACAGAATCAGAGGGCATTTTGACCAAGAAGTAATCTATCTTCAGATCAATATTTTCAACTGAAAGTATTTTCCTATTTGCTACAACAATTGCAAACCAGTTTGAAGAGGCAATGGGTGAAGCTATTGATGTAAAATTATAGGGATCAAGGCACTCTTGCGATTTTGTATTTGACATGAACAACAGAAAAATTTTTCAGGAAAATTTTGAGAAAAAGGACTATTGAAAGACCAAAGCTAAGTTTCTAAAATTCTTGGGAACTTTCCTTTTGCACACCCATCGACAGGATGTTCAGTATCTTTTTTAATCATTAGCTCTCAACCTATAACTCTCTGTTGTCATTGCATTGATATCTATGAGGTAATGAGCATTATTAACTTAACAGGAAGACAATATTATGGGAGTAGATCATATTTTACGCCTCCATGTTTAGTACAGTGTACTAGCTCTCAGCCTGTGTCTGAAAACCCGGGGAAGGAAGGGCATGGGCAGACCACAGAATTATTGTAGGGAGTCTGAGATACTCTATGGGAGGTCACTAGCATTGTCCTACAAAGAAGAACTCGGTCTCTAAGATGTAATTTTCAATGGTAGTTATTTCAATAAAATGTAATTAACTGGCCTCCATCGAGAATAAGAATATTTACGGAGCATGGCACAGAGGTTAAGTATGCAGGTTTCAAAGTCAGACAGACCTAGCCTGATTTCGGCTGTACCACATAGAAGCTGCATGACCCTGGGTGGGGGGTGGTTACTTAATTTTTCAAACCTCAGTTTCCTCTAGAATTAAGTGGGGCAGAGTATATAAATCCCTAACCATCCTGCATGGTACATAGAGGATGCTCGATAAATATATCTTTTAAAAGGAAGAACAGAAAAAAAAAGACTTTAAAAAACAATTGTGTTATTTATATGCCTGGTATCTGAAACATTTTGCATCCTTCTAATTAGCAACAGAATACTGCACTTAAAACAAATTAATGTCAACTCATTTGCCATCATAAATTAAACTGAGACAACTCTCACTTGGGAGGGACAGACTATGCACATGCTAACCATTTATGTCTATGGCTTCTCTGAACTCTTCTTATTGAGGTAGATTTCATAAAGGCAGACTCCTAGATTATATTACTTTAGTTTCAACTTAAAAAAGCTCTTCAAGCAACTCCTATTTAATATTGTATCATTGATTTAATTGACTTATGGCTATAAGAAATGGCTACAAGTCAAAATATGTCTGTCATGTGTAAAGCCATATTCCAATGGGACTCAGTATTTCCACTTTTAGGAATCTACCATAAGAACACGCATGCGTGGGAATGGGTTACTGTAGCAGGCTTGGACTGCTCAAACCCTGCATATTCTCAAGAAGGGTCTGTTTTATCTTTTTTTTTCCTTAACATATATTGCATTATTTGTTTCAGAGGTACAGATCTGTGATTCAACAGTCTTGCACAATTCACAGTGCTCACCATAGCACATACCCTCCCCAGTGTCTATCACCCAGCCACCCCATCCCTCCCACCCCACCCCCCACTCCAGCAACCCTCAGTTTGTTTCCTGTGATTGAGAATTCCTCATATCAGTGAGGTCATATGATACATGTCTTTCTCTGATTGACTTATTTCGCTCAGCATAATACCCTCCAGTTCCATCCACGTCATTGCAAATGGAAAGATCTCATTCCTTTTGATGGCTGCATAATATTCCATTGTGTATATATACCACATCTTCTTTATCCATTCATCTGTCGATGGACATCTTGGCTCTTTTCACAGTTTGGCTATTGTGGACATTGCTGCTATAAACATCGCGGTGCACATACCCCTTTGGATCTCTACATTTGTATCTTTGGGGTAAATACCCAGTAGTGCAATTGCTGGGTCGTACGGGAGCTCTATTTTGAGGAACCTCCATACTGTTTTCCAGAGTGGCTGCACCAGCTTGCATTCCCACTAACAGTGTAGGAGGGTTCCCCTTTCTCCACATCCCTGCCAACATCTGTGGTTTCCTGACTTGTTCATTTTAGCCATTCTGACTGGTGTGAGGTGGTATCTCATTGAGGTTTTGATTTGGATTTCCCTGATGCCGAGCAATGTTGAGCACTTTTTCATGTGTCTGTTGGCCATTTGGATGTCTTTGGAAAAATGTCTGTTCATGTCTTCTGCCCATTTCTTGATTGGATTCTTTGTTCTTTGGGTGTTGAGTCTGATAAGTTCTTAGATTTTGGATACTAGCCCTTTATCTGATATGTCATTTGCAAGTATCTTCTCCCATTTTGTTGGTTGTCTTTTGGTTTTGTTGACTATTCCCTTTGCTGTGCAAAAGCTTTTTATCTTGATGGAGTCCCAATAGTTCATTTTTGCCCTGGCTTCCCTTGCCTTTGGCGATGTTTCTAGGAAGAAGTTACTGTGGCTGAGGTCGAAGAGGTTGCTGTCTGTGTTCTCCTTTAGGATGTTGATGGACTCCTGTCTCACATTGAGGTCTTTCAACCATTTGGAGTCTATTTTTGTGTGTGGTGTAAGGAAATGGTCCAGTTTCATTCTTCTGCATGTGCCTATCCAATTTTCCCAACACCATTTGTTGAAGAGACTGTCTTTTTTCTATTGGACATTCTTTCCTGCTTTGTCAAAGATGAGCTGACCATAGAGTTGAGGGTCCATTTCTGGGCTCTCTATTCTGTTCCA
>NC_058405.1:71845859-71980811 GCF_002201575.2 Neomonachus schauinslandi
TGCCTGTAAGGTGACTGTTACCGTATATTGTCTGTGTTCCTTTCTGGTCTATGTTGCTTTTAGCCTCTCTCTTTGCTTAGAGGACCCAAGAAGGGCCTGTTTTAATTGACTGGAACTTGGCCAGCTCCTGGAAGCCTGGCTTTTGGAATGTTCTGACTGATAGAGTGTTCTCCATACCTAAAGCCTAGGGTCACACTCTACCAATTTGCCTAGATGGTTTACACATTCAATAAGTGGTACATCTCTGTGACTGATCCATAATAAAACCTCTACAATCAGGCTCAGGTGATATGCTATTACACATCATTGTGGAAGGAATTAAATACATCTGTGACATTCTACTGAAGGGATTCTTGGAAGCTTGTGCCTGGTTTCTTTGAACTTTGCCCCATAAGCTTTCTCCCTTTGCTTTTTTTTTTTTTAACCTCTGGATCCTTTCACTGCTATAAATTGTTAACAATGAATAAAGCAACCTCTGAATCCGGTGAGTACTTCTTTGGAATCAAGCTTGAGGGGGTCTTGTCAAACCCAACAAAATATGTTTTTGCAAAATAAGTTTATTGCAATTGTTTCATGATATTGAAACACTGAAAACAATTTAAATGAACAGGTATAAACAGTTCTACAAATTAGGCTAAATCAATGTAAAGTTTTTGTAATATCATTAAAAACAACATTTTCATATATTTATCATGACATTGGAAAATGCTTGGGATATAAAGGTACCCGAAAAAGCAAGATCCAGAACTATATATAAAGCTTCAACCCAAGTATGAAAAAAGTTCCCCACCTGTACAGAAAAAAGACTGGAAGAAACGATGCTAATATATATATTAGTGGCTATTCATGGACAATGAAGTTATGAAATATTTTATTGCTTCATTTTTTCTGTATTCTTCATGTTTTCTCCTCAGAGCAAATTATTATCCTATTTTTACTGACTTATTTTAATATAGTTCAGTGCCAAATTAAAACATGTATGGAAAAGTTCTAACAATACAGAAAGAAGATAAAACTGAAAAATGAATATTTTCTTCTCATTACAACTTCTCCTTCAGTTGGACACTACACTGCTAATAGCTGTTAACTACTTAAATGATACTTTCTACGCTTTTTCTATAAATATACAAAAAAGCATAGATAAAAAGATTTATTTTTATTTCAGGTTTGGCAAAAATGGGATTTTCTGCAGCTTTTTTCCTTTGTAACAATGTATTATGGACATCTTTCCATACAATACGTACAGATCTGTCTCATTCTTTTGAAAGATTACATACCAATCTAGTGAACTGATGTATCACAGCTTACTTAAATATTTTCATACTGATGAATATTTTAGATTGTTTCCAATTTTTTAGTATTATAATCAATGTTGCAAAGAAAAGTGCCTGGACTTATGTCATTGCTGCCTAAGCAAGAGTTTTCATGTGAGAGATTCCCAGAAGTATAAACACTGGATTACACATTATATACACTTAAATTTTCATAGATGACAAACTGCCTTCTAAAAGCTTATGCAAATTTATATTCCTATTAATGCTACTATAGTGTTCATTTGCCATATTCTTACTAATGCTGGTTATAATAAACCTTTTTAATTTTTTCTAATTCAAATGAAAAAGACGGTATGTCATTAAAAAAAAAAACTAAATGTACTTAGTTACTAATGCTTTCGAACATCTTTTCATATGTTTATGGTCATTGATTATTTTGTACTTCTGTGTGAATTACCCATTCATATCTTCTACCTATTTTTCCAAGTAAGTTGTATTTTTCCAATTTTTTTCATATAACACTTTCTTGCAGCATTTTCATTCAGTTTATCTCCTTAATTCTATGATGCCTTTCATTGTGGAAATAATTATTGAAATAATTATAAAAGCTTATAGTTAAGTTTTTATATAGTTAAATCTATCAGTTTTTAAACATTTCCAGGTTTGTTTTTTTTTTAAAGATTTTATTTATTTGTCAGAGAGAGAAAGAGAGAGAAGTGAGCACAAGTAGGGGGAGTGGGAGAGGGAGAAGCAGACTCCCCGCTGAGCAGGGAGCCCGATGCGGCACTCGATCCCAGGACCCTGGGATCATGACCTGAGCTGAAGGCAGACGCTTAACCAACTGAGCCACCCAGGCATCTCTCCAGGTTTCATATCATGTTTAGAAAAGCTTACCCTATTCCAAAATTTTAAACTACTTTTTAATCATTTTATTATCAGAATAGATATGTTTAAGACAAAGTTGTTGTCCACTATGTTGTTCAACATATACATTTTTTAATTCACAGAAATAAATCTTAAAATCTTAAAAATTTGGGCTAGTAAATAAGCTTCTCTCTTCTGAAAAAGTGACATGCTCTTTTTTTTTTTTTTTTTAATCCCAGATTGTGTTTTCTTCTTTTGTTCTTGTAGCCAGGAAACTCTGGGCCTAGTTTTATCAGGATTTTCTCTCTTTATTACTTGGAGTTTTATCCTTGAATCTGTGTTATTCTGTGACCTTTACTGAATGCTACATTGGATCTTTTCTGAAGTTAGAAAGCAGTTAAATTATAAATAAATTAGAAAATGATTAAAGAAATAACAAAGGGAAAATGATTACATGAATAAATAATAAAAACTTATTATATTTAACTTAAACTTCTTCAGGTCATGGTTCTTAATCCACTTTACTATGAATTCTTGGTTTGCTAGAATTAACTGGAATCCCACTGATAAGATTATAGATCTCTTGCTCTCACTCTATTAGTTCATAACTGTTTACCTTATTGTGAGCTTCTTAAAAAATAGAACTGTTTTAATTTTCCTTGAATCCAAGTCACCCTACGGCTTAAAATAAGCACTTCAATGTTTCCTGAATGAATGAACCAGAAAAAAGTCACTCACAAAAAAAGCTCACATCAGAAATCTAGGTTAAAGGCAACAGCCCAAGTACTCCCTGGGTATGTTCTGTTGTGGGTATGTGTTGTATCTACAATTGTGGATGACAGTAATTGAGCAGATGATCCAAAGATACAAGAGCTCTGCCATCATTAGCCTGGAATCACCAAGGGAAAGAAGCAAAGCATTGCAGTTTAGAAATGTTTCCAATAACATGGGTTAAAACAAGGGTTGGCATTATCTAAGTAATTAAGAAACCCAAACACCTTACAGTCCCAAGAAATCCAATTATTTGGGGTTTAATTGTAATCTGCATGCCTACCTTTTGCTTTTTAAGTAGCTTGACACAAGGCAATGTGAAAGATGATTTTGTTTCCAAAACTAGATTTCATTTAACTCAGAAATTCAAACCAATGGAATAAATGCAAAGCTAAAATTCAGTGATAAAATTTATCTTTTAACAATGTATTGTTTCACATCCTGAGTCTTGGTTTGCCCATCTGTAATTTATAAAATAATACTGTTCTCCCTACCTCTCAGAGTTTTTGTGAGGACAAAATTAGATTTAGTACATTAAAGTATATTTATAAAGTAATACAAAGTGGAAGAGAATTCCCATTATCAAGATCACACAGCTTTCAAAAATCTCTTATGTAGCTGAAATATTTGAAAAAATAATGAAATTTTATGGGCTTAAATACTGTTGCTACCTTTCCTTCTCTCCTCCACACCTGACGTACTTGATTTCCATTTAACTGTACTTCAACTAAAACAACCACTCCTTCAACACATTTTGCTATATTATTACATAACACTTTCAACATATACTAAAGTAGAGATACTAGTCTAGTTAGTGTAATGTATTCTATTAGTCAACTTCGACAATGAGCAATATATGGTCAATGTTGTTTCATCTTCTGTAAACACCCTGACTCCACGTGCCATCATCCTGAGTTACTTTAAAGCAAATCCCAGAGAGCATACCATCGCAAGTGTGAATGTCTAAAATATGACTTTTAAAAAATCTAACCACAATTACTACATCATGTTTAAAATATTACCAATAGGTTCACATTTCCTCAGTTATCTTCGAAAAAAAATTTGGGGGTGTGTTTATTTGAACTGGGATCCAAAATAAGATCCATACTTTGCATTCCCCCTCCGTCTCTTTTTACCCCCCAACTGTTTTTTGCTTTTTGTTTTTTACAATTTTTGTTGTTGTTGTGTAAATCAGTTGGTTTGCCCTATAGTGTTTCCCACTGTTGGGGTCTGCTAATTCTATTTCCATGGCGCTATTTAATATGGTTCTCTGTCCTTGTATTTCCGGTAAATTAGTAGTTAGATCTAGAAGCCAGTTCAGATTCATTCTGCCCCCAAAACCAATTCACAGATAATATATATATTTTCATCAGTATGGTTTATAACGTCCAGTTGTATCTTTCAATTGTATCTTTCATTGCCTTCACCCCTGATTCACTAGAAGCTGTGAAAAGATATGCTATCCTATCTTGTCAGCTAGAATACTTTTATAAGAGAAACTTCCCTTCATCAACTATTTGATTGTCTTGAGGTACAGACTGAAACAGAAGCTGAAATATTTTATTATTTTCCTTATTTACCAGCTTTCAAAATAACAGGTGGTTTCCTAGCATCCTCCAAAGTGACTAGTTTCTGTTTATCTTTTGTATCATATGCCCTTGTAGATATACATATATTTTAGTGAATATTAATCTACTGCAGCTATTTTGAATCTTATTGATATTCAAACATTTTTTTAATCAGTAAGAGCTTATTCAGTTTGACATTTGTGTCCTTTTGATATAACTCTAGTAGTCTTTGAATTCTTCTTGGCTTTCTGGCAAGGCAAGATGCTCTAGGACCTGCCCTGGACCTGGACACCAGCCATTTCTTCAAGGACCCCTATCTGCCTCTACTGGGAAATGTATTTAGAGATCACAATCTGGGCACTGCTTGTGCCCTTTATTTTTCCTAGTCTACCTTTGGAAAAGATTCCTAGAGGTGGGACTGCTAAGTCAAAGAACAAATGCTCATGTGATTTTATTAGATAATGCCAAATTCCCCTGCACAAGATGCGTCCTAGGTTCTATCTCACCGGTAATGTGTGAGAGTGCCTTTTTCCCTGCACCTTCCCAACAGCAGATGTTTTCAACCTTCTGGAATTTTGCCAATCTACTAGGTGGGATATTGTAGCCCGTTGTAGTTTTACTTCACATTGTTCTACTTATGAGTGAGGTAGATTATCTTTTCATGTTCTTTTTCTAAGAACAACTGTCCAAATTCCTAGCTTATTTTTCTACAACAGTGGTTCACAAAACATGACCCCAGATCAGCAGCAGCATCACCTGGGAATTCATTAGAAATGCAAATTCTCAGGCTCCACCCTAGACCTACTGAATGGGAAAACGTGTACTTCTAGAAGGTGATTTTGAGGGCATATCATTATGTGATAAAAGCAAGGTAGAGAAAAGTATGTAGAGTAGACCACCTTTTTCCTAAACAATAGGGACATTGTGTATATATGTAAATACATATATATACATATATAATATTAATTATTATTAATTACTGAATGAGATACTCTGGGGATAAGCCCCACTAATCCATGTTTTAACAAGCCCGACAGGTGACCCTAATGTACTAAAATTTGAGAAACTTGCCTATAGGGTCGATTCAACATCTGTATTTCAACTTCCCTTAAACTTGCCTAATTATTTTCTATTTAAACTAAGGCCAAACTGTTAGTAAACTGGAACTGAAAGATCCAAATGCCATGCGGCATTCATACATTAATTGGTTGATGTATCCAATCATTAACGAATAGATATTAAGGATCACTATAGATCACTGTAGCAGGCAGTGGGGATACCGTGCTAAAACAACACAGACATGGTGCCTGGCCCCCAGAAGTTTTCCTTCCTCTGAGGAAGAACAAAACAGGTAAGTTAAGTCTAACCAAAGAGGATTACAAGGTGCCACTGCATCCTAGAGCAAGGGGCTCCAGCTAGTCTCTGGGTCAGGGAAATGCAAATTAAATGAACATTGAGATAGTATTCTACTCCCATCAGATGGACAAAGGGATCACACCTACTCCTCACAGGGATATGGGCGGACACGTGAAACACCGCAGCAACTTTGAGAAGGAATCTAGTGATACCTATTAATGCATCAAACACAGCCATCCATTCCCAGGAGTCAATCTCGTAGAAAGAATGCCTCTCGTTCAAGGACATTTGCTGCAGCATTGTTCGTAGCTAGTTACAGAGTGAATGTTCACAGTGGGGAATGGTTGAATACATAATGGTATATCCACACCAGGCAGCCATTATAAAGAATGAGCCATGCCATGATTTGAAGGTATTTCTATGATGTACTCTTTGAATAAGGAAAGCAACATGTAGAAAAATGGGGCTAATAAATTCTCAGTTATAGAAACCCACATAAACCCATAGATGCATGTTGGCATGTGATTATTTGAGCATAGATGAAAAATATGGAAGAATAGATATGAATATGGATAAGCCTTCTACAGTGGATTAGGGCTCAACACGTATCCTCTCTCCCTTTTTGTGCACTTTCTTAATTGTGCAGAAGATGGATGGCTCAGAATGGCGAGCTTGGGCACCCCGCAGACAAACAGACGTACTTGGGTGAGATGGGGGCAACATGTAGGCTGCCCCGACAAGCACCTTCACTAGTTACACCTGGGCACCAGCTGACTGCCCTGCTTCGAGTCACTAGCTTCATGGGTGTGGAGGGGCAGGGCATCCCTTCTGCTGGTCTGGGTCTAACAGACACAGCTTGGTTCTGGAGCCCTTTTAAGGTAACTGCTGCTCCCTGGATCCCAGCTTGGGGGCCGTGAGCCTGGAGCCAGAGGTGGGGCACAGAACTCCCAGATCCTTGTAGAGGCCGCAGCTCCTGTGGGGTTCCATGACTCCCTCTTGGAGGTTAGAAGCTTGGTTCTATAGTCCTTCCAGTGATTTCCCCAACACGGGACTCCAGAGCCAAATGCCAATCTGCCTAAAATAGCTTGATTCTTGTTTGTTGTTGTTGTGGTTGTTTGTTTGTTTGTTTTCTTGCAATCAAACTATACGATTCAATGGGTTACCAGCCGGGGAAGGAGTGACAGTTGTAAGAATTTAAACATATGAATATGAGAAAGTACCTTGAAAATAGTGGTATTATTGTTATTATTATTATTAATTTTTCCTTTTTTAAAATTTTATTTTATTATGTTATGTTAATCACCATACATTACGTCATTAGTTTTTGATGTAGTGTTCCATGATTCATTGTTTGCTTATAACACCCAGTGCTCCATTCAATACATGCGCTCTTTAATACCCATCACCAGGCTAACCCATCCCCCTACCCCCCTCCCCTCCAGAACCCTCAGTTTGTTTCTCAGAGTCCGTAGTCTCTCATGGTTCGTCTCCCCCTCCGATCCCCCCCTTTCATTTTTCCTTTCCAACTATCTTGTTTCAGAGGTACAGGTCTGCGATTCATCAGTCTTACACAATTCACAGCACTTACCATAGTACATACCCTCCCCAATGTCCATCACCCAGCCACCCCATCCCTCCAATGTTATGATTAATTTTAAATGCCATTTGAAACTCATCTATCATCCCATCTAAATAACTTATGTACATGGGGGCTTTGAAAAGACTTTTTAATGCAGAAAAGGTGCTCCACTGTGGAGCTTCTCCAAGGCACACGGTCTTACCAGCAGGTGTAGCTGTGGATTTGGGCGCCGGAAGCAAACTCCTGCGGGGTGTTGTCACACTGGAGGATGCTGGAGGAGCTGCCCGGCTGGCCCCCTTGGGTGTGTCTTTGGAAGGCAGAGCTGCCTTCAGAGCCGGCTGGTCTTCATTCCCAAAGGTTGACCCTGTGGGAGGCAGAGAGTGTGTTAATTATAACCTCATGAAAAATGGATGGACCCTCCTTGCCATTTGCAATTGCCAACCAATCCTAACGCCGTCATCTGCTTTAGAACTTGACCTGACTCTTAGTGAGTGGCCTTGAAAAACATTTCTCTGGAACCAGAAGTGGAAAAGAGCTCCCTTTAGTCATCGCAGAAGTCTGTCATTCAAATCCTCTGTGCAAGGGGCTCCACAAAAGACAAGAGCAGCCTCTGAAGATTTTCAACCCGTGTGTGCATGCGCACACACACACACACACACACACACAATTTGCTTATGTGGATGTGTAATTGTGTGTAAAATATGCATTTATTTGATAACTCACGGAGGATGAGCAATCCTTTTTCTGAAAACTAGTGTGAGTGACCCAGGAGAGGTGAGAGTAAGAAGAGATGTGTGCTGCTCCAAGAAGGTCATGGAGAACCTCCTGACACCCAAGTTATTTGACCTTCAGAACAAGAGGCATGGGGTGAAGGTAGAGTCATACGGAGCATGGGGACAGAGAATCTCTCTGACAGCCATGAAGTTTTTTGCCCGAAAAGCTGAGGCCTCACCAAACTACAAAGCCCCTAAATTAGAGCCTAGCTTATTGCAAAGGCAGAAGATGCTTACTGATCATTTCAGTTTACTATTCAATATAGAAACAGACTCTTTGTCTACAGGACAGTTTGTTTATAAATGAGTGCTCTGATACTCTGAACATATGGCATACTGGGATATGTGTCAGGTTTAAATGCACAAGGCCCCAAGTTTTCTTCTAGATCTTTCCAAACCTACTGTGGCTTATACATCTGTCATCTCTTAAAGACAATGACACCACCATCTAGTCCCTGTTAAAGGATCAGTCTTTTAAGTACACCTCTGAATACAGCTGCGAGGCCCAATCCACTAAATTAAATAGAGCCTGAATGTATTGGAACTACTGCTTGTTTGGAATGAAACTATCCAGTTAGAAACGTGACCATGCACTGTGGAAAAAATACAATGACAGCTGGAAGTAGTATACAGAATTTTAGAGAAAGATTAAATTTTTTGTTTTTATTCATTTTAAAAGGATAGGCATAACATTCTATTTAGATAGGACCTGCATAAAAATGATAACATTATTCAAATAGCTTCAATATTCAAAACATCCAGGAATTTCATTCAACCACTTAGAGTAAGAGATTGCTGCTTTCCTCCCTCTGAAGACCTGAAAGTCTGTTTAAAATCGGTGAGATTTGTTTTGTTTCTAAAGAAAAACGTATTTAGGAAAGAAAAAGAATGTGCTATTTCCCAGCACAGAGCCTATGTCCTACAGTTCTTTTTAGGTCTGTGCAAGGTTTTACATAGTTCTAAACAGGGCTAGGAGAACGCATTTGATCTATGCAAACAGAACAAATGCATCGAAACTTCACCAAAAGTATCTGCCCTGTATCCTGAATGTCAGATAAAGAAGCAAGCACCTGTTTGATCCAAAAACTTCATCAGGAAAAGGGACACCACACACCTGAAAAAAATAAGTCACCAGTCCAATCCTAGAATTTAGAGGATCTCTGGAGGTTTGCAGGACGTTTCAGATGGAAGGAAGGGGCCCAGCCATTGTATAGATTTCACATGGAATTACGTACTACTTAGCTTACCACTGACATATTGCTGGAATAATCTATTCACTAAAATATGTAGTGGAAGCTGAATTGAACATAAAAAGTTTCACACAGAGTCTTTTACTTAATTATTAAAGTTTCTTAAGAGAAATGTTTTGTATCATTTGTAAAGTTCAAATGCCCTTTTATCAAAACCTCTTGCACCTGGCATTGTCCTCATACTGAAATTTATTATTCAGAGCACATGTCAATTTAGAGATTTGGCAGCTTTCCAGGGTGGGAAGGAATTCATCTACTTGAAGTACAAAGTGTCAAGGAAGCTATGTGGGTGATGTACTCTCCTCTGAGAGAGGTCTTGAATTAACAAAAAAAGAAAATAAAGCAAAATAAAATAAAATAGAACTCTATTCTTGTCCACCCTTGTGGGATATAGCTGGCAGTTAACAGTATTACTCTTTGAAAACTAGCTTAAGTCAGCCAGTAATTAAAGACTCATTATTTAGTAAATGAAAAGTGTTCAGAATGGCTGCTGAATTCTATAAATGTTCCTGCTACTTCGCAACAATGCAGGCAACATTAAACCATGGTTTGATAAGAGGAAGAAAATAACTGGAAATAAACAAACTGCTTGTGTAAGCCAGGAAAATGTTCCCTTGTCAGAGTCAGTCGGTGGAGGTGGTTCATGAGTCTAATTCTGTCCCCAAATCTGGCCCGAATGATCCAGGTTATCACCTGGATAAATGGTGCAGCCCGAGGAGCAGAACAGCCAGGGTGTGCACACCCCCTCCTCCACCTCCCACCTCTCTGCCCCTCCGTTTCTTCGTCTGCAAGCACGGATACTGAGCATGGACCTCACAGAGCCATTGTGGGAAGGAAAAGAGCTAATGCTCTTTTTTTAAATGTGAATTTTTAAATGTTAAAGCAAAAGTCAGGACAAGAAAAGAGTGGTGTCTGGTGCATAGTGAGCTCTTCTGTGTTACGAACACACACAGGCTAGTTTTCAGTTCAGCGGTTGGTCATTACAGCAAATCAGTTTTTCATGGGAACCTCCAACGTATCCAGGGATTAATTTCAGATGCACTGCTCCAAGTGAGAAGAAAGGAAAGGACTGAAATAAATCTGACAGCAACTGCAGGATTAAGACTAAAGAGATACAGTGTGATTGTCCTTCAAAACATAGGATGAACTAGTTGAGACACAGGAAAAGGGGAGAATCAGGACATAAGGGACCATCACGCTTGAGAGTATCGAACACTGCAGGTTCCACTATGAGTGAAACTGTTAGGACCCAGGGCATGAGCATGATATCAAAACAGCTTTCCAGACTGCTTGTTGCAATTCGCACCCACCACAGGTAGTGACTGTTAAGACTTTAATTATGAAATTCGTTTTAATTTCTAGATCTCTGACAGGCAGTGAGGTGGAACACTTTTTTCATATTCAATTTTTTTCTTCCATAAGATACCCGCTCATAACCTCTGCCCATTTTTCTACTGAAGTATTTTGCTTTTCTAATTGACAGGTAGTTTGTTTGTTTTTTTTTTAATATTCCGGATACTGATCCTTTCTTGGTATATATTTCAAATGCTCTCCCAGTCTTTGACTAGCTTCCACGGTGGTGCCTTTATTCAGAAGTCTTTCATTTTAATGTAGTTGATTTTTCTCAGTCTTTTCCCACTTGAGTTGTATGTTATGTGTCTTAGCTTTTCATTGTCTACCTGAGATAATAAAGATGTTCTCCTACGTGTTCTTCTAAAAGGTTTAAAACTTTGTTGTTCACATTAGATCACTAATCCACCTGGAATGGAGCATGGAGTAGGGGCTGGATTTCTTGTTGCTGTTTTCTATATAGACCGCCAATTATCCCAGCCCTGTATATTGGACAGTCCATCTTCTCTGCAATATCTGACTACCAGCTGTTGTGTGTCAAGGTTCCATACAGGCCTGATTATTAGAGTAAGCTAACAACCCCCAAATTTCAGTAATTTAACAGGGCGCCTGGGTAGCTCAGTCGGTAAAGCGTCTGCCTTTAGCTCAGGTCATGATCTCAGGGTCCTGGGATTGAGCCCCATGTCTGGCCCCTGCTCAGCGGGGAGCCTGCTTCTCTCTCTCCCTCTGTCCCTCCCCCCTCCCCTCTGCTCGTTCTCTCTCAAATAAATAAATAAAATCTTTAAAATTTTTTTCAGTAATTTAACATAACAAAAGTTTATCTCTCAATCATGAATCATCTCACACCGGTAATCTGGATAATCTGCCATCCTGGGGAGCTCTACTCCAGGCAAGAACTCAGGGACTCTGGGTCCTTCCATCTTGTGTTCTTGCCCTACTCTGGGGTTCTCAAGAGACATTAATATGCAGTTGGCATATGGGGAGAAAATGAATTATTCATGGAAGGATTTTTTGGGTCAGGCCTGGAAGTCGGGTGTAACACTTCTGCCATGAGTCCAATGGCTAGGAAATGTAGTTTAGTTTATGCCCAGGAGAAAAAGGGAATCATTTGGTGAACACCTATCCAATCTGCCACTTGAGGCTCCATTTCTAAACTCTGTATTTGTTTCATTGATCTCTTTCTCTATCACTATACCAATACCATACCATATATACTTACTATCATATAAGACAAGTACCTCCAACTTCGTTCTTTTACTTTACAATTGTCTTGACCCAAATATTCTTGACCTTTCTCTTACATATAAATTCTAGAATCTGGGGCACCTGGGTGACTCAGTCGTTAGGCGTCTGCCTTCGGTTCGGGTCATGATCTCAGGATCCCGGGATTGAGCCCCACGTCAGGCTCCCTGCTCAGCAGGGAGTCTGCTTCTCCCTCTCCCTGCCTCTCCCCCTGCTTGTGTGCACGCTCTCTCTCTCTCTCTCTCTCTCATATAAATAAATAAAATCTTTAAAAGAAAAATTCTAGAATCTACTTGTCAAGTTCCAGGAAAAGTGGTCAGAATTTCCAATTAGATACAATTAAATCTTCTTTCTGAACTGCAACATAATTGAAGGAAGAGCAAGGGCAGATCTCATGTAACAGGCCATGGAGAGCAAGCGCTAATACATGTTAGCTCGGCAAACATACGCTGAGCACCAATTATGCTCTAGGTGCCATGTTAGATGACAGAGATACAAAGAAGGCAGAGTTCCATGAAAAAGCAAACACCAAATAAGTGCTTCTAAAAAAAGGCAGCACTAAAAATAATAATAATAAAATTTAAAAAATAATAAAATGGGGCACCTGGGTGGCTCCGCCAGTTAAATGTCTGACTCTTGATTTCAGCTCAGGTCATGATTTCAGGGTCGTGAGATGGAGCCCTGCATTGGGCTCCGTGGTCAGCCAGGAATCTGCTTCTCTCCTTCTCCCTCTGCTTCTGCCCCTCCCTCCAGCTTCTCTAAAATAAATAAATAAATCTTTAAAAAATAATAATAAAATAAAAAGGGGCAGCACTATACCTTAAGGGATCAAAATTTGGGATACTTTAGGTTGAAGCAATATTGGCATTTAGTGGGTAGGGCTGTCACTACCTCTGTTCAGAAGACATGCAGAAATATAAGAGACCATGGAGAACAAGGGCTAATAAATGTTAGCTGGGGGGTACCAAGGCAGGGAGAAAAAATAACATTTTTAGTAAACAATCACATTCATAAAGGGAATTTCTCTATACCATTCTTAACTCTGTGAGTTGCCAGCTTATTGTCCTTAATTCTTTCCTGTTTCAATGCCAGTGATGCACCCTGAGCTTGTCATGTTATCACCACTGAAGCATGAAGGTATTCCTCTTATCGTAGTAACTAAAGAACAATAAACTCCTGTTTCACTGCTGGACACTGTCCATCTTTTATAGATATCCAAATCATCATATCATCCACTTACTGCTTGGAAGGTAAGATCTACTTAATTAGAGTGTGAGAATTTGCAAGGTATATGTTCTGCATGGTTACAGAATCCAGATGGGTCTAGTTGAATATATAAAACTAATTGTGCCGTATTTTTCTCTTTAAACCACCAGACTTGTTCAGCACTAAGAATCCTAGGATAAAATAATTTCTTTTTTCTCTCTCCAGTACAGTTCCTAGAATTTCTTCCTTACAGTGCTTACATCCTTGAGGGGATGGATCAAGTCTTATCAAAATCTCATGGAGTTGAACCCCTACCTCATACCATATGCAAAAACTAATTTAAAATGGATCAAAGACCTAATGTAAGCACTAAAATGATAAAACTCTTAGAAGAAAACACAAATGTAAATCTTAATGACCTTGGGACTAGATAATTGTTCTTAGATATGACAGCTAAAGCACAAGTAACTAAAGAAAAAATAGGTAAGTTAGACTTCATCAAGATAAAAGCCTTTGTGCTTCAGAGGACACTATTAATAAAGTGAAAAGACAGCCCAGAGAACTGAAGAAAATATTTTCAAATCACTTATCTGATAAGGCTCTAGTATCCAGAATACATAAAGAAGATTTATAACTCCACAATAGAAAGACAAATAATTCAATTAAAAATGAGCATAGAATTCGAATAGACATTTTCCAAAGAATATATACAAATAGTCAATAAGCACATGAAAAGATGGCCAATGTCTTTAGACATTAGGGAAACTCAAATCAAAGAAACCACGGTAAACCCACTAGGATGGCTATAATAAAAAATACAGACAATAGCAAGTGTCAGTGGAGATGTGGAGAAACTGGAACCTCCCCTACACTGCTGGTGGGACTGTAATGTGGGGCAGGTGCCTTGGATGGCATACTCTTGTACAATACAGAAAAGAATATTCCTCCAGACCCACTAGTGCATTCCATCCATTATAGCAGAACAGCAAGTTCTGACATGAGGAGGATGACACTCAACTCCTCTCTGAACTCCTTCACCCTCCTCATCTACTCTCACAAAATTAGGCGTAAGTCTGAGCTGCTCTTGTCCGACACCAGAGAGGGAGGAAGACACAAGCAAATTCAGGCCACAAGAGGGGGCACCAGAGGCAGGCACTGGGGGGAGGAAGTGTGAAGGTACAGGGCACCTGATATTCCCCTGAGAAGGAGAGGCACCTACTCAACCTTCTCAGAAGGGTAATTCTGGCTTCCGCTGAGGTCAGGATGAGAAGCTGGGCTTTCTGATCCATATTCCAAGGTGCTCTTTCACTACTTCATGTATTGGAATGCCAAGAAGTTAGCCTGATTCGTAAAAAGAAGAAAGAACGGCAATGGGGGGCAGACACTAACCAGACCAGAATGAGGTTCTTAAGGGAAGGCTGTAGAAGAAAAGCAAAACCATTATTAATAATGTGAGAGCATTACCGCCAAGCCTTAAGAAACATGTTTCACTGATTTTGAATATTTATACATATTATAATGATTAAACTACTCTCTTCACTGAATTTTTTTTACAATTCTAGGCAATCAAGTTGTATAATGTCTGGCTGCATGATTGCCTAATTGATTCCTATTTCATTGATTTAGTAGTAGTTATCACTCGGTGGCAAAATTTAGTTAATTATTAGAGTACCAACTGAATATTTCATTTCCTACCTTGTGCATATTTTAACCCAGGTGTCTATTTTATTTCTCACGTTAAAGAGTTAAAGGAAACCCCCCATCTTAGCATTTCACCAAAGTTATTTCTTTGTCAAAATGAAGTAGACTAAGCCTCCTAGGTTCCAGGCTCTACGCTAGGCAGAGGGCTCAGGGCAGACATGGTCCTGACCTCACACAATGTTCCTTTTCAACAGGGGGACGCCTGGACACAAACAAGTACACAGACTGAAAGAAACACAAGGGGCAGAGCTAGAGGGAGACTCAAGGGTGAAAATCAGGTGCTTGGGGAAGGCCTCCTGGAGGAGGTGACACCTAAAGGAAACATTTCTCTCAGCTGCACACTAGCACCTGACCTCTTTTATTCTTTATTATTAATGATATCATTATCATTCTAGAAACTTAGGATCAGAGTGCCACAATCTTCCTTTCATCTCTCTTTCCCTTTCATCAACCAATGCAAGTCAATGTGCTTCCATTTCCACTCTGGGCTTCGTATTTATATCCCCTCTCTGCTCCTGTGGCTGGCCCCTAGTCAGTCTCTTGGCACCTTCTGCAGAGACAGTGGTGTCGACTCTCCTCCCCCTCCCCCCCTTCAGTTCACCCTCTTCACTGTGCCCTGCTCTTCTTCCCAAAGTACAAGTGGCTGAACACAGTCTTCCAAGTAACTCACCAACTCTGCTTTCTGGCATTCAAATTCTTCCATCATCTGGCCCAGCTGTCTTTCCTGCCTTACTTCCTGCTGCCACATCAAGGGCAGTATAAACTGCAGGCAGGATTCCCCCTGGGACTTACCGCTCTGCTAGAACCAAGGCTGTGCTTGCCACATGCTGTATGAACGAGGAAAGTACTCAGTGCGACTGTGTCCCATGACCAGTGCTTCCTGTCACAGACACTTCTTTTCTCAACTTCTGAGCCCACAGGCTCTCAAAAAGCTTCACACGTTCCCCAGCTGCTCCTGTGAATGTAGTCATGTGGAGTGAGCACAGTCAAGGTGAGGATTGTCTATGGTGTGGTATGGTGGGGTTTGAGCATTTTTGAAAACAACAAACAGAAAGACAAACATCAGCGCTTAGGCAAAATGCGTGAAGGGGAGAGAGAGGTAGAGGCTTCCAGGGGCGGAATGAATAAGTCACGGGGATGAAAGGCACAGCATAGGGGATAAGTCAACGGTATTATAATGACGTGGTCTGGTGACAGAGGGGAGCTCCACTTGCGGGGAGCACGGCATAACGTATAGACTTGCCGAGTCACTGTGTTGTACCTGAAACTAATGTAACATTGTGTGTCCACTATATTCAAATAAAAATTTTTCTTTAATGTTTTTTGTCTTTCTGCCCAAGCACCACTACCCTTCTCCCCGAGAGGGTCCCATTTACCTAATACTTTTCCTCTATATTACATTTCAAATTTTGCTTCAGTCTCACCTTAAGCCTGAATCTCTGGGTTTGATAAAGTTTGAGAGGCTAATAGTTAAGTGGTTAAGACTGCCTGGGTTCAAACCCTGGAGCCACTTCTTACTAGTTGTCTAACTTGGACAAGTTGTTTAATTTCTCTGTGCTTCATTTCTTCATCTTTAAAGGGGGATAACAGTGGTACCTACTAATTAGAGTTCTTGTAAGAGTTATTACATGTTTAGAATAAAGTGTTCAGAATAGCGTTTGGCATACATAAGCACTTAGTAAATGGTAACATTGACATCTGCCCACTAAACCCAACACAGAAGCTCATGTGAAGCCCATCGGCCCTCCCCACTCTTCTTCCAGCCACCCATCTCTCGTGGCTTTGCATCTTTCCAAGGCTTTGCATCTATCCTGCTCAGAGCCAGGCCGCTCTAGAGAACTTGGTTCTTTTGATAGCCATCTTTCTTCAGTAGCCTAAGTCCTAGTGAAAGAAAGAGAAACATATATTGTCTGTTTCACTACTTCCTCTTGACCTAGAGCAAATGGCTACTTCTCACTAAGCCAGGAGGTGGCCTCAGAGTCTTTCTCAACACAGCACTCCAGGAGGCCAGTAAATGATCCCAGCCCTGGACCAGAGAACATATCCTCATACACTCACCACCCTTACTAGGTGGGACATATCCTCATACACTCAGCATTCTTACTAGGTAGCAGGGCACACTTTTGTAGGTCAGGGGCTAAGGGGGAGAGGATTCTTCTAGGTCCAAAGGAACTTCCTGGATTCCTGCTGCAAGGCCTCAGCTCCTAAACTCTTCTGGCTGGGTTGTGACCGTAAGATTAATGGTAATAATAATAAAAGTACCATATAGCATAGTCATGAACACTATAGGCTCTGCCCAAATTCAATGCCAGATTAGAAAGTTACTCGTACTATTCTCTTTAAAAAGAGCACGTGTTAGGATGAGCACTGGGTGTTATGCGCAGCTAACGAATCGTTGAACACTACATCAAAAAATAATGTACTCTATGTTGGCTAACTGAACATAAAAAAAAAGCTAATTAAGCCTCTTTTATGAAATGGCTTCTTTATTTATCCTCCGTCTTTAGGTTAATCTAAGAATAAAACGAGAAAATGCACATTAAGCAGCGTGTCTTGTACTCAATAAATGGTAGCCGTCATCAACAGTAGGAGCCCCAGCATCTGCAGATAAAGCACTCTTATTAGCCAGTTTCTTCAAGCTCTTCATCCATCCCACATGACACCAAATGGCACCACATTTTATGAGATCCTGAGGTTCCATGCATCCCTATGGAAGTACCCTCAAGACATCCCTAACCCCACCAGATCGATAGCAGAAGCAGATGGTCCCCGCGAGTAGTGAAAGCCGACACCAACAGCCACCTCCGCCTCTGCGGGTTCCTACTGCTCCAACAGGCAGTCTTCCCAGAGCCCCGGGGCAAGGCATAATCCCCCATGTTTTCTTCTTTTGACAATGATCACAACTAAATCATCACAGAGGAGAAAAATGCCTTTGTCCCGGCAATTCTCTATCCTCCCGCTGCCCCCACGCACCCCAGAAAAGCTTCCACTTCTCCCCCCCAGAGTCCATACTAACAACAGAGCAAAGAGGATCCTCTTTCCTATTTCTTCGCAGGAAATAGGGGGAATATGGGTGCAGGTGAACTGATAAAGTGAGATTCAGAGTGCAGGGACACAAGTGTCAAAGGA
Source organism: Neomonachus schauinslandi (assembly GCF_002201575.2). NCBI lineage: Eukaryota > Metazoa > Chordata > Mammalia > Carnivora > Phocidae > Neomonachus > Neomonachus schauinslandi. The sequence goes on from NC_058405.1 coordinate 71,863,923, forward strand.
AAAGCAGGCCTGGTGAATGGTCCCCCTGGGTCCCCCATCTGAGAGACCTGTGACATTCTGTCACCTGGGCAAGTCCATCAGGCCTTCACAGCCTGGTTAAATGCCACCTTCGGTATAGCATCTTCTCTCAGTTCCCTTCTAGGTTAACAGAGCCGCTATAAGAAAGACCCAGCTGGTTAACAAAGAAAGCAAAGGCTAGGTGTAATAAAAGCATCTCTCTTAAAATCCACAGAAGTAACCATGAAAGATGAAAGCCAGCATCACCCAGCCCAGGACTTCTGAACTCCCAGCACACAAATCACTTAAAGCTTACCTTTAATTTGAGAAATTCTCTTTTAATATTTACCAAGTCACATTCACAAAGGAGAGGACCTAGTCAAATATTGATGGCAGTTAGTTACTTAAAAGACCGAGGGCTAATATGACATATCAAGAGACGTTTTAGTATTTAAAAGCAACTTTTTACCATTCCCCTTTTATATCAATTAGACCAGTTGTAACAGATCCCTTTTCCCTACCTGAAGTGCTTAAAAGCTTGAGCCATCATCCACGAACGCCCTGGTTCATCACTGTGTGAATCTTTTAGTAGTGAATACCTTGGGGAAAATATTTAAACTGGAGCATTTTAATCATACACTTAATATGGGAGTTGTTAAAAGATAAGAGCATCTGATCTGAACTCAATTTAAATTCTGAAGTTATTAATATGGTATAAGAAATTATAGAAATGATCAAGGGCTCCTGTATTGGCTTTTATTAATAGAACAATAAGAAAGCTTAGGTGCTCCATTTCCACAGCTTGGATTTTGTGCTCTATTATAGTCTCCTTTTTTGTGTCACAGATTTAATTAGCTGTTTCTAGGCACCTGAGGGACTCATGGATTATTCCATGTCAAACACTGCTTTAGTGAGCCACATTATGGCAGCAAACCAAGATCAAACCCTGAGAAACCAAGTCAAATGTCGAAAAGTGGCTCATTGCAACTGAGCCCCAACCTCCTTTCCCATATATTTATAAACACTAGAGGGACTGCGAGAAGCAGTCAGGTTGTTCCATCTAGCTAAGAATTTTTGCACTCTTAAAAAAAATCATTTCTACTTAGTAGCTTCTGGCGAATACGAAACCTTTAAGGGAGAAGAAATTGAAGAGCCTCTTAGGACACAAACAGCATATTGGCTTTAAGGAGGTGTGTCAATTTGTAAAGCAAAATAATATTCAACGCTTGGTCTCTAAGAATTTTCTCTCTCCTCCTTAGAGCTAGAAAACTCCCTCTCTTCCTTCAGGCTCCATAAGGATAGCCATCTTCCTTTCTTTCTCTTTCAACATGCTGGTTGTGTTTCTCAATAAAAACTTCAGGACTCTTTCCCTTTAGCCCAGAGTTTGCAATGGAGCATCTACATCTTAGGCCAGGTGAGTCTTTGCAATGGGGGGGTGTCCTATGCACTGCAGGATGCTTGGTCTCTCCCCACTGGATGCCAATAGCACTCTTTCTCTGCCCATCCCCAAATTGTGACAATCAAAAAAATGTTTCCAGGCATTGCCAAATATCCTTTAGGGACAAAAACCATCCCAGTTGAGAACCACTGCTCTGGCTGAAAGATTAAAACATTTAGGCAAAATATAGTACTTATTTGTCTTAGTGGAAAATGAGACTAGTAATACCTAAAATCCTGCTGGGTTAACTTGATAGCTAATTTTTTAATAATTCTTGATAGTGAATTTTTGGTTAACCCTTTCAATAAATGAGGACTGTATGAATATGCTGTCTTCAATATTTAAGAATATTTTAACAAAGCTCCCCTGCTTTCCATATGTATTATTCTGATCAATCTCAGTCAAGACTGGGAAGCTGGACTGAAATCTTTCTGATTCTGATGGTCTCACCATCAAACCTTGAGCCCCCACGAGCTGCACTAGAGTCCAAATAAAAGTATCTTGAGAACATACACAGCAACTGATTTCAATTGAGACTGCATGGGGGAAACCCCAATAGGAGACAAACTGTAATGCTCTTTGAGGGGTTTATATCATCATGGTTTAACAGAGAATACGTCATTCCTTAGAAGAATCACACCGAGAAATAAACAGTTTTTAAAGCACTAAAATTGCTGGACTTACATATCAAACCAAAAGAAAGTGAGTTCTCCTTTGCTTTCCTTTGGCTGTCTATGTATTTCTGGCTATTGGCTCGGATAAAAGAGGACCATGGTCACAGAACCCCATGGGAGGTGCTGCTACGGTACTGAGAACATGGCAGCCCTGAGACAGTCATTAACTTTACCTGAGTCCTCATTTGTAACATCAGAGGATCAAGCACCACTGGGATCAAAAGACCACGTATATTGTATCTCATCCATGGTAAACCCTAGATGAATGGTAGGCTTCCCTCTCCAGGGTTCTGAAAAACGTTATGCTCATTCCTTGGTTCATGAACACAATCCTTTTCTTGAAAGTCTTTTCTTTTTTTTTTTTTAAAGATTTTATTTATTTATTTGACAGAGAGAGAGACAGCGAGAGCAGGAACACAAGCAGGGGGAGTGGGAGAGGGAGAAGCAGGCTTCCCGCGGAGCAGGGAGCCCGATGCGGGGCTCGATCCCAGGACCCTGGGATCATGACCTGAGCCGAAGGCAGGCGCTTAATGACTGAGCCACCCAGGCGCCCTTGAAAGTCTTTTCTAATACAAAATTTCAAAAACTGAAAGTCCTATTTCCATTCTTTTTTATGGCTTAAGCTATGTCTGGTACCTGCTCTCCCCACCATCACTCATGCCAAATAAAATCTCCCCTATTTAAAAACCTATCATAAAATCATTCAAGCAAACATCAAACTGTTTTTGCAAATTATCATAACCTAATCAATGGACTTTACAGCCTTTAAAGCCTTCCAGTTTTGTGAGATATAAGCAAAGGCTCAAGTTGGCCGCTTCCCACAGGGAAATTCCTCAGGGAAGGTGCCAGCAGCCTCCACCCTAAGCCTAAGGCGGTGAAGCCAGGCCCGTCTCTTGCCTTTGGATTTTATGAACCTCTAATACCAAGCTCGTGCCCCCATGAGCTTCGACTCTTGCGCATGCTCCTCTCTCTCTTCAGAGCCTGCAACAGAGCCAGTCTTGTGGGGGGCTCACCAGGCACAGGGTCTTCCCAAGTCTCTGAGGGGTGGGGCATCCCACCATCTGAGCTGCACCCAGCAGTTAGTACACGATCATACCTTCTCTCCATGTCAGCCCCCAACCCGAGCAAGGACCAGCAGATGAGTCCCCTTAACCTTTTTGTTTTTGCTGTTAAAAAAAAAAAAAAAGATCTATAAAACTGGAGAATGTTTGTAAATAGAAAACAAGTATAAATATGATTCATAGAACTCAAAATTTACAAATCAAGGTTTATAAGAGGAAGCATTTTAATTCATAGTAAAATCTGGATTCTTCATTAGTCCTAACATATGGCTGAAGAAAACAGAATCATGAGAAAGCTTCACCTTAATTAAGGGGCAGTAGCCGTGGGCCAGGTAGATACGGGGAATAATGACTGGAACCTTGTTTGTCTTCCACCCTGAACAGTAACACCCCAAAGGCTGTGTGTGCAGAAAGGAAAGAATGGGTCTGCAGCCTCGGGGCTCAAGCAGACGCGGAATAAACTGTTTCCTAAAATATGTATGAAATGCAGCACCTGCCAAGGTCTCCTTCCCTGCGGAGGCTTCTGGTGATGTGGTAGACAGCAGATAGGAACAAAACACTGGGCTACTCCAAGGGGGAAACTTTTTATTTTAAGTAGTGGCAAATTCTGACCATAAATGTAATCAAGGCGAGTGTGGTGAGCAGGACTCTAAGGCGTCTCTCAAGATGCCTGGTCCCTGGAGTGCACCCCTTGCATAATCCCCAGGATGGTGAATATGATGGGTGCTACTCCCATGACTACGTCATGTTACATGGCACATTTGCTATTAAGAAATGGAGACTACCTGGGTGGGCCTGACCTAATCACATGCACCCTTTAAAAGCACAGCATAGCTTCTCCAGCGGGACGCAGAAGAGAAAGTCAGAATCAAAGCATGACAAGGACTCAATACACTGTTGATGGCTTGGAGGTGGAGGGGACCGGTAGCAAGGAAGGAGGGCAGCCTCTGGTTGCTGAGGGTAGTTCTTGACTGACGGCTGGCAGGAAAAGGGGGACCTAAGGCCTAGAGCTGCAAAGAAGTAAATTCTGTCAACCACATGAGCTCGCAAGTGGATTCTTCCCCAGAGGCCTGGAGATGAGAGCCCAGCCCTCCCCCCACCTTGATTTCAGCCTTTGAGGCCCTGAGCAGAGAGCTCCACTCTGCCATGTGTGAGCTAATAAGTAGGTGCTGTTTTAAATGGTTAGGTTGGGGGCGCCTGGGTGGCTCAGTCGGTTAAGCATCTGCCTTCGGCTCAGGTCATGATCCCGGGGTCCTGGGATCGGGCCCCACGTTGGGCTCCCTGCTCAACAGGGGGTCTGCTTCTCCCTCTCCTCTGCCTCTCCCCCAGCTTGTGTTCTCTTTCTCTCTCGAATAAATAAAATCTTAAAAAAAAAAAAAAAAAGTAAGTGGCCAGGTTGGTGGTAAGGCGGCAATAGCAAACCCCTGCAGGCTACTAGTGCATTGGCCAGAGCTGGTCCAGCCTGGCACAGAGTAGAGGGGGGCTCAGGGGAAGGCGAGGACAGACCAGGACCACCCCGGCCACAACGCCCCACATGGACTTGTGGAGGCAATGCTGACCCCCTGAAGCCGGCGACCCTAGTAGAAAGCATACCCATGCTAGACAGTCTCAGAGAAATCTCTCAATCTTCCTGAATCTAAGTTTCCTCATCTATAAAACAGGTTCTGGTACAAACTTACAGAAATAATCTAGATTAAGCATCCAGCAGAGTTCCTGACACACAGCAGATATTCAGTGAAGGCTACCTTCTCTCTCCCTTCCAGTCTCTTTGCCATCCTCTTCGTTCTAAAACACAAAGCTAATCATTTCCCAGTTGCCAACCATTCAGTGATTCCTCACCTCTTATAGAGTAAAATCCAAGCTCCTCAGGAGCTCGAAGGCCCACCCCCTCCTTGCATCTTCTGGTCCAACATCACTGGACTAGTTATCACACTGGGAATCTGCATGCTGGGGGGTTTGGTGGCTTTGTTGCCTTTCAACAAGTGGTTCTTTCTCTCCGGAATGCCTTTCCCACTCCCCTCCACCAGGTGAACTCTGTTTCATTCTTCAAAACCCAGCTCAGGCATGACAACTGTAGTAAACCATTCTGGGAAGGCTGCAGACAATGGACCTACCACCTCGCTCTGACGTACCGAAGTCCTCCGCACACCTATCTACATGTGGACTTGCCACATGGTCGTGTTACGGAGTTTGGGCTCAATCCTGAAGGAAACAGAAAGCCACTGAAGGGGTTCATCAAAGGAATGACATAAGTCATGTGCTCATTTTGGAAAAATCACCACAGTCGTGGAGTGGGAATGTGGATTTGACTGGGATGAGACTGGAGGCAAGGGAATAATCTGACACAGTTTGGGTACATCAGTGAGACAAAGTCAGGGTGCACATGAAGTAATCCCCATTGTAAATAGTTCTGGGTACATCAACTGTTTTGGAATAATGACGGGAAGAAGGCAACTTCAGGGAGGAAACATTTAGAAGCCGGTGAGAGGGGCCCATAGCACTGCCCACGTGGCATCACTGGTTGGAGAAGACCAGCTGGCCTAAGTCTTTAAGGGGCTAAGATGTGCTCATGAGCCCTAATTTGGACCGACTCCAAGTTGTGACAGGATCCTGAATGAGGTGTGAGGGATGTTCATTTCCCTGTAGAGAAAGCCGGTTCAGGAACAGTTAAGATTGGAGCAAATCATGGCAACTACAAATGACTGACTTGTCCTTCACTAGTGGAGATGCCGTTTGCTTTTTGCAAAGTGTCACCCATTTTGAAACACCAGTATTAAGTCTTCTCTTTCGTTCCTTCTTTTGTTTTAGCAAATGAAATATCAGTCTATTCTGTTCAAAATAGTCTCAGAGCCATATACATGGACAGATCTGAGAAACACCTCGGTAATGAAAATATAATGATGCCGATCAAAGGCACTGCCCTCTTCATCCCCCTGTCCAGACTCAGCCTGTGCCCCTCGCTGCAGCCCCTCGTGCCCTGAGCCATCAGCACTGGGGCTCAGGCTCACCAACCTCCCCCTACAGGAGTGACACCAAGGCCCACTTCAGTGCCTCAGTACAGACAACTGCGCCTTCCTGGGAAGCTGGCTCAGGACCAGATGTCCCAGTGTTGGCCACCAGATTCCTGTTCTTGAGTCGCTGTCTGGCAGATACAAAGACACACCCCTGCTGTCACTGGGCTCTCCCTTGTTTGCCGCCACTGACTGGCATTTTGATAAACTCTGCACACAGCTGGGACACCCACCAAGTACCCTTCATTTCTGATTTATTGCTTGATGCTCTGCTAATATTCCAGTCCCCTTCTAAGAGAAGACTTGCCGCTGCTCTGCTACCAAGGCCTGGAAGAAACCGGAGCCAACATTGACCAAAGAGCCAATGCAGGTCAAATACTTTTATTAAACACCTCCGTAGATAAACTCAATCTGTAATCTTCTGCTTATTTTGCAAAAACAGAAACTAAGGCCAACCAATGTGAACCACGCCAGATTACAAAGGCCATAAATCAGAGTGAGCAGTCAAATTCAAGTCTGTCTGACTCCAAAGTCCCAGTTCTTTCAACAATTCAAGCCAGCCTGCCCGGAAACGGAAGGTGGCTGGGGCTGGCACGTCTGGATTCACCATCTAGATAGAGAGTTCGCATTCCGTCCGCCCAGCTCCCAGGCTTGGCTGACAGCTGTACCAGACAGCTCTGCCTTGCAGACAAGAGTTACGATTCCACAAACCAGAGAACTGCGCTCTCCTGTCTTCCTCAAATCCCAAGGGGTAAATCCTAGGATTTTAAAAATGTGGCCCTTTAGAGATGTCTTTAATTTCTTACAGTGTTCTTAGGCTTTGATTTGATCTTCGAGACAAATGTGTCACCATCACAGAACCACGCCATCAAATGAACGAAGAGAAATTTAGAACCAATATTGAATACGGGTGAGTTCTTTTACCTTTGTGTGTAAAGAGTCAGAATTTCAAGTCTGGGATGACAGCTTGACAGATGGACCCGAGGGGGCTGCAAGCAATCCTAATAAAAACGCATCCAACACAGGAGGAAATCCTTACTTAAGCTTGACTGGAATGAAAAAGCCCTAGGATTAATCCCCAAAACAAAGGCCAAGGTTTATCCCCATCCTTGCCCTACCCCAACCCTTCCGTCTCTGCTCCACTCTAGAGAGGCGGCTTCCCTCACCAGGCCTGCAGCTCTGGGGGGCGCAATTACAGTGGCTGCATTCAGAGAATACCACCCCCCCCCGCTCCCCCGGGAACAGCTGCATGCTGATGCAAGGGTGCGCGGGGGACAAAAATCATTTTGCTGGTAAGCTAGGGGATACTCAGAATTTGGCATCTCTCAGAAAAAAAAAAAATCAAAGAACACATTTATTTCAAGTAAGCAATTTTGTGAGAAAAGAAAAAAAAAATTTAAAGTGGTGGCATGGGTCTTAGAACTTTAAAACGACTGAACAGGGGAGAGCGAGGGAGAAAGAAGGAAGCAGGTGGCCTATGATTACATGGTTTGACTCCTGGCTCAGCTGGCAGCTTTATGGTTCGGGATCAACAGCACAAGAAGTTGAACACATGCAGAATGAGGTGAGGTGGAGGTAATCTGAGCTAACAGTGTTTTCATATTCCGTGAAGTGCTACTCTATTTTCTTGTCACAAGGAAGAAATCACTGGTGCAAACACGGAAAGCTAAATGGATTGGAGGGTTAGAGGAGCTAAGAGGCACTTACTTTTAAACTGAAGTGGTATTGGGAAATTCTTCTCGGAAGGGAAATCCCATGGCCCATGCCAATGAAACGTGGAGAACCCTTAAGCGCTCTTGACAGGGCTAGCTTCTGCAAAGTAGCAGCCAATGGGCATGTGGCCCCCATCTTCCAGATAAGAAACCTCAGTTTCATGAAGTCTTAACTGCCCCGCACCACGGTAAGTCAAGAACGCTGGACAACCAAATACTGCTGCCTGGTCCTGCCTAAAATAGTTCTCGAATCCATTCTTCCATTCTGTCCCACAGTCTGGGCCTGGGTCCAGGCTATGCTAACTCGGTCTTCATGTCTGTTGTTTGTTTATTCACTCATTCATTCACTCACTCAATAGACCCTCTGTGCCAGGGGAAGACCACAGAATGCAAGTCCCAATGGAACCAAACAGCGCCAGGAAGGCATTACACATGTAGTAACATCAACCCCCCAACTTTGTCTCCATCCAAATTCCCCACTTGATCTATTTCTTTTCAAGAGCCTGGCTCACCTTCTACTAGAGGAGAGCATTTCTGGGTTTACTGTGTTTATTTATTTTGGGTGTGGGGGGGTCTCATCCTGTTAGAATGGAAGTCTCAGGGATGTTGCCTATTTTGTTCACTGATGTATCTCAAGCACCTAGAACCTTGCCTGGCTTATAGAAGACATCTGTTAAATATCTCCTGAATGGATGAATGAACATGGTAAAGCCTACGGAGGAAAAGTATAAGAGATTTTGGGAAAGAGTAACTATAAATTCTAACCTAATCTGGGGGTGCGGAAGGTGTGGAAAGACTCTTCAAAAGTCACATGTAGACTGAAACCTGAAGGATGAGGTTAGCTTAGGGAATAGGGTGGGAAGCATTCGGGGATGTGGGGTGGCACGTGCAAAGGCCCTGGGATGGGAAGGAAGGATGGCAATATCAGGAAATGGTGGCACGAGGGACAGAGGGTGATGCTGGGTGAACCTGAGTCTGGTAAGGCAGGGCCTGGACCACACAGGCCTGTAGATTATGGTAACATATCTGGCTTTCAACCAAGAGCTATGAGAAGCCACTAAAAGATTCTGGCAGAGGAGTGGCGATCTCATGTGCATTTTTCAAAGATCACTCTGGTTGTGGTCAGGAGACAGCAGAGGGGTTATGGAGAGAGGGGTACGTTTTTGTGGTAGTCCAGTCCTGAGATGACAGTCACGGTGGGAGAGACAGATAGGAGGACAGATGCAGGAAACACACAGTAGGTAAAATGGACAGGAATTGGTGGTGATTAGATGTGGTGGAGGAGGAAGTTCTGGCAAATGCCTCCCAGGTGTTTGCCTTCAACAGCCCGAAGGATGGTAATATCATTTCCTTTGATAGAATCTTCTAGGGCAGGGACCAATTGCAGGGAAAGGGGGCAGGTCATAAATTCAGCTTCGGACAAACTGAGTTTCAGAGGCTTGGTGTCATTCAGATAGAAATGCTGAGAGAAATATTCTTTGTCTGCTCAGACCCTCCACCCTCAGGGAAGCCTTCCTGGACCATCCTCCCGAAGCACTGCAGGAACCTCCCCCAACTGCAGGAACCTCTACGACCATGGCAGCCCCCCAGGGTAAGGACTGTATCTGCTTTGGTTGTTGCCATATCCCAGCATCTAGAACTGTGCCTGGCACATAGTGAGGACTCAATAAAATGTATCAAATGAATAAAGGAGCTCAGGACTGGGTTGGAAATAGAAAGTGGGAGTAGGCAGTGAACAGAGATCCTCTGTGAAGCCATTGGATGGATAAGATTGTTGGAAGAAGAGAAAAGGATAAAAGCCCTTGGAAAATGAGGGGGAGGAGAGAAAAGTGAGAACCTCCACGTTCCGTGGACGCCAGCGGCTTCAGGCCCTTCCTCTATTGAGGTGCAGTGCCTCCCTGGGAAGTGGAACTCAGCGAGAGGCTCACAGATGATCTGGATGCAAAATTCAGCCATGCGGGAGAGAGAAAATGATGGTGTTATTTCCAAAGATGGATGAAGACAATGGGGCAACTCTTCATTTTTCAAGTAAATGAGAAGCATATTGTTTTGAACAGCTGTAATCAATAGCACTGTTCTGAGGCCATTAGGAAATAGTGCTGGTAGTGAAGCTCATTGATTTTCCTGTTCGAAATCATCCAGCCAAACTCTCTGGGATTTTGGTAACAGAATAAAATGCTCCCAGGGCAAGGCAGAACTCTAAGAGCCAGCGTAACCACAACATAATCCAAACTTTTCAATGTAAACATTTTTTCCTCTTCCGCTGTTTAGAGTACTATCTTGCCACCTGTTTTCCCCTTCCCATTTCTATAAAAACCTCAACATTGCTCTTGCCCAATTTCATTGCTTACAAACCCAAGGGCCCTTCAGCAATGCTTACTGAGAACCTTGTTCCTAATGAAATGAGTGTTGGGAGGGAAGAAAGCCATAGCCAGGTGCTGGGTGGGTTCAGTGTGCTGATGTCGGAGGTTTGTCTCTCTCTTAAGAACCTTCATTAGTGAACACGAGAGATGCTCACTCACTGCTTGGCAGCAGAGCCTGGAGAAGCCCTAGATTAGCCGGCTCTTACCTTGTCCCTGAGTTTCAAGTCTTGTGCGGCGTGAGATCTGAGCTGAGGGAGCTCTAGGGGCTTCTGGGTCTGGAGACTCTCTTTTGGGGGACGCTGGGGAATCTGGATGATCTAGGGCCAAGGAAGGCTAGTCTCAGGGCACTCCCAGGTCAGTCCTTTCTCTACTCACAGTTTGCATTCTCAGTCTCTGGCCCTGCCACTCCATCTGTCCCTGCTTGCCAGAAATTCCCCTGCATCTTGTCCTTTGTAAACCATCCACTGGGTCAATACTTCTGAAACCTCAGTCATTCCTGTACCACCAGTGCTATTTTTTTTTTTTTTTGCCACCTCTTTTTGCTGCTCTGCTATTATTTACTGAGTCTTCAGGAAATAAACTCATGTTGTAAAAACTTAAATACATTTTTATAATGGATCTTATGTCACAGCATAAGCACACCACTATCACTTTCCATAAATACAAAGTAACTAGTCAATGAAATGCTAACAAGACCATATTAAGATCTAGCTCTATTCCTGAGGCCTACTCTCTCTCTCCCTCTTCTGAAAAGAAAGATTAGCAAGTGTTGGGGGGTCTTTAAAGAATGGCCGCAAAAATGAGGACTTTCTCCTTGATTAACGTAAAGATGAAAGGAGAACAGATGCAGGAATCAAGTTCTCACACTTGAGAGTCCCTGTGACCTAATGCAGTTCTCGTTTACTCAATGCCAAGCTTTGAGAAACGCTTCCCTTCCACACGAGCTCTGCTTAGAACACACTTTGGACTTTCTTGCTTACCCAATACTGATCTCTTCCAAGGATTCCCTTTTCCCCTGCAGCCTTCTCCCACCTGAGTGCTTATTCTTCCATGGCCCAGACTCTAGGGAGTTGAGTTGGGTGGACAGATGTGCCATCTCTGTTGCCCTCATTCCAGCCCACCCCATCAAGGAGTCACCACCTTCCTGCGAAATTCTCCACTCACCTGAGACACCACCTTTCCTTATTCCAATAATCCTGTCCCACTACGACTACTGTTCCTGCTTATTCATCAAAAACACTGGCATCAGGCTCATGTTTTAACATCCCAAATGAAGCCCTTAACAGTATGCTTTCAATATCCAAATGAGTAATCTACCCAATACTCCAACCTAGTAGTTCTTTTACTTTTCTAATCCAACAGACTTTTACTTTTAATCTACCTCGTTCAACCTTAACCACAGCCAAGCACCCACTTTGGCGCTGATGCGTATTAGACTGTAAATCCCAATATCCCACACCCAGAAGTTCCCATACTTCCAGGTGTCCCTTGCCCCTAACCTCACAAGCATTTTACTGGAATCTCAGGGGCCCATTCAGTCTCCATACCCTTCATTTTCTCCCAATCAGCTTCCTCTTGCTTTTACTTGCTCCTCTGCCTATCCTAGAATCCATAGCTGAAACCAGAACTGTTCTATCCGTAGGGTCTTCCACTTCACCATCCCATCCTCACTGAGCCTCTCCTTAGCAAAATCAGGCCCTGGATCAGGAATACCATTCTCCCTTTCTGCTCCTAGACTGCGGGAGAAAATGGCCCCGCCACGTCTGTATCTGCATCAGAGCTGCATTAACACTGTGTTTCTCTTGACGGTAGAAGGGCTGTGAGTACCAGCGGACCACGGCTCATCTGCCTGTCCACTCCCATCAGCATGTATTCCAAAGTTTTGCCTCTTTTCTCAAGCCAGCTAACCTCAAAACCCCTCACTGTGCGATTAGCCTCACCCTTCAACTGAGAAAGCTGAGCTAAATAGGCACATACTACTTCACCTTCCTACTTCTATAACTGTAAGCCTGTCTATGAATACACCGATCCTCACCTCTGGTCTCAGAGATTCAGACACCTTCCTTTGAATCAAGGCCAACCCCTCCACATTGTTATTAATTCCATCTGCTACCATCTCCTTTAGAACATCATTCCATCAATTATCCCAGGGCTTTTCAACCCTGCTGTAAATTAGGATCACCTAGGGAGCTACACAAATTGTATGGACGTCTGAGCCCTACTATCAGACCAGCTGCATGTGAGTTTCTGTTTTTCTTAAGCAGCCAACTCCTTACTGCCCCCAGCCTAAGTGGTTCCAATATGCAGCTGGGGCTGAGAACCTCTGATCAGTCCCTCCCTCTTCTATCTTCAGCCCTCTTCCTTCCCTGGCTTTCTGCCCCAAGCTTATAAATATACTCAAGTCAGTTATATTGAAAAGAAAATCTTTCCTTGATGTTCAGAGACTTCAAGACTTTAGTCCTTAAAGCTCTTGAAAGAGTAGCCCCTACTTGGGATCCTACTAATCACAACCCAGCAATTTCTAAAGCCACTACAAACTGGTTTCCAACATCTCTAAAGCTCTGAAAACATATGTAATCAATAGCCTTCACATTCCCATACTTAGGAGATATGTTTGGTCTCATCCTCCTGGGTCTACTGCTGTCCCTTACCTTGACAGGGCTTCTGTGGCTCCACTCTGTAAGGCAGAAAAAATAATCCTTCAAAGGCAGGGATGATGGCATATTCCTTTTTGCATCTGCAGGGCCTAGCACAAAGATGCTCAATAAATGTTGATATGAACAGAAATAGAACCAGTAGGGCTTCCCAAGGGTTTTCTACACTGGAAACCACCCAGGGACAGGTTGGACGAAAACCAGGGTAGTGATATCAACCAAACAGGTAATTCAGGAAAGAAAGGGACACTGAAATAATTATACAGTGTTTTTGAAATATTTATTACCAAATAATCAGTTTTAAATTATAATACAGTCCTGTTAGAGGGATAGATAAAATGTTACATATCCATAAATTTGAATGCTACTCAGCAAAAAAAAAAGAATGAACTACCAACACATGCTATGACATAGACAGACCTCAAAAACATTAACCTCAGTGAAAGAAGCCAGACACAAGAGATGATATATGGCATGGTTTCACTTAGCTGAAATTTTCTGAAAAGGAAAATTTATAGAGATAAAAAGCAGATACCTGGTTGGCGGTATATATGGGCATCAGGGACCTTATCAGGGTAATGAAAATGTGCTAAAAGTGGATATGGTGTAAAACTCAGTAAATATACTAAAAAAATCATTGAACTGTGCATTTGAACTGGGGAATTTTATGATATGCAAAATATACCCTAATAAAGCTGTTAAAATTAGACAAACATAAATTTTTTTCTATTTATAAAAAACATAATCCAGTTTTATTAAAAACTACTTTCAAAAATAAAATTATTTCTTAAATTTCAAAATAACATATATCTGAGATGACCACTAAACCGAATGGGACAACAAGGTGAGCAGATATGAACGTCAGAACACCTCACAGACCAACAACTCCCTGTCAACCCAGAAATGGGCTGGTCTCTGGGATTAACAGGACAGAGCACCAGAGAATAAGTTATTTTACCTACTATGCTTGCCCAACATGCACAATTTTTCCTTCACTTAAAAATTAAGCATCTATTATATCTTAGGCACCATCCTAGATGCTAGAGATATGAAGATGAGTAAGGAAGGGTCCTTGCCCTACAGACACATGATGACTTGCAGGACAAAAGCGACTTAAAATAAATGCAATCCAGTGCAAGATGTGCTTTTTTAGAAATATGCACTGCGTAGGTAGGGGTTTGAAGACAGACCAAAATGTCAATTCTACCTACGAGGAAGAGGGAGGCAGATCAGAAGGTTTCCAAGGGCATGTGACCCTAGAAGGGACAAGAGGGCAGGCTAGCATATGGCAGGCACTTATTAGGCACTGGGCATGGAAATCCCTGTCCCTTTTAAGTGAAAAGGCAACAAATTAATCCACCTTTACAAAATGAGCAGATTGCTGAGAAAAGAGAAGATGAAGGTGTTGGATGGGCTGATTTTCATTTAAAGTTGCTATAGAAATATGTCGATTACAGAGGTAAGAAGAGAGAAACTGACAGAGGGAAGTGGATTGCTCAAGGTCACACAGAAGGTGGCAAGGCTCAGAGCTGGGAACAGCCTCTGGATATTCTAACCCAGGTCTGGGGCTCTTTCTTGTTGAAAGGTCTCCTTTTCATAATTTCAGATTAGGACCACTGCATTTGATTTATGTTAAATTTAAAATTATATTAACTTTTTTTTTCTCTCTTTTAGTCAATAATTATAATTTAAAAACAAATATGTTAACGTCTTTTAAAAAAGCTAGCAAGAGAGAGAATGGAGGAATGAGGCATCTCTTGCCATTTAAAAGAATTATAATTTTTCTTTTCTGGAAGGTTCGATTTTATGTATAAAAGTTCTCATAAAACTGTCAAACCTACTGACTCTTAACCAAAAAAAGCAAATCAAAGGTAAAAGGACAGATTAGAGATAAAAACAAATGCAGTCCATGAAAAATACTTTTCATAAGATAAAATCCCAAGGAAGGTAAAAATTGCATTTGTTTCCTGAGAATATTCAGTCCACAATCAGAACCTCACCAGTTGGGAATTTTAATCATACCAGATCACTCGGCACCGAATCACCTACTGATGACAATACACTGAAATTTTTACAGTGCATTGAGAATCCAATTAAAGAAAAAATTAATCTCTTATTTATTTTTACCTTACACTGACAAAAGCTTAGTTCTTAGAGCTACAATTGTGATTCATGCCGTGCAAAGGCAATTAAAAAACAAAGTGGGAGCAAGCATACTCAGCACTTTAAGCAAAGATCAGATACTCACTATCATGCTAAGATTCCTTCCATCACCATTACAAGGGCATTAAATTTGCAGATAGCTTCTACTGCATCCCAATAGGTAGTTGGGATTTTTATATGCTAGAATTCTTAACAGTTGACCAGAGTGCTAATTAAGCCAGAGTTGTCAGCATACTCTGCCTGTATGGGGGCGGGGCGGGGGGGGGGGACTGGGTTTACAAACACCTCTGCAGTTAGTAATGCTGGGGACCAGATTTAGACAGCGCTAGGAATAATAAAATATATCTTGATGAAACACTGGTCATGTTGACAGCAATTCTCATGGCACCAGTGGTGTCTGTTCACTGACTGGGCCGCGGAAACAAAATTACTTCTCTTTCCAGAAGGACTTGCAATCCAAACCTGACAGGTTTATCTTTTTTTTTTTTAATTTAATTTTATTATGTTATGTTCGTCACCATACAATACATCATTAGTTTTTGATGTGGTGATCCACGATCTGACAGGTTTATCTTACCTTGACTTTAGACTTACCTCACCCTGGGAGGTCTACAGAGGGGCTTCAGAAATCCAGAAACCATGTACACAATGAATGAATATTTTTCTGAGAATCAGATCCATAGGTATTTTTTTTTTCCAGATTTTCAAAGGAGTGTGGGAGCTACCCAAAATTTGAGAACCTCTGGGAATGCACCTACATTTCTCTAGTCTGGTGAGTTCAACCCCAAGAATCCAACAAATGGCCTGACCCCCAGTTACCCCAAGTAGCACAGAAGGAAATGCATATTCTAACTATTCTAAGCTCTGTCTGTCCCTCCCACCAGATCATGAATCACTAGCGATCAAACCGTTTCTGTACAGCATCCAATGCAGTAACTGCCCTGTAATGGGTTCTCAATAAGAATTTGTTCAATTTCACTGAAGTGAATAGAAGAAGGAGCTATGTCATGTATAGATCATACAGTTATATATAATTTGAAGCCCCCAAACCTAACCATTAACCATGGGATGAGTGTGATCATTAATCCAGGCTCCCAGGCAATGGTGTGCACGGGCCTGGCATGTAGGGATGCTCTCCTGTCTCTTGCCCGTTGTTTCTCAAATGTGAAAATGTGAAAAATGTGTATAAAATACTGCAAAATAATTATTAAGCCACATATTTGAGCTGAAACCAAGAAAGGGAAATTTCCAGCTATAAAACATCAAGAAGGAATTAATATCCCAGAAGCGAGCAGGAGTGGAAGCCAAATGACTCACCCACCTGACATGCCCTTTATGGGGTCCTGACAACTCTGTGGGAGCTGAGTCCAGACCACAGACAACAGGGGCCTGGACTGAGCTACTCGCCTAAAACAGGACACGCAAGGACCAGAGAATTCTACCTTCGGCTTAGAGAAGCAGCAAAGAAGCTTGCCATGCGCATGGGGCCTGGGTAGCAGGGTCACCCAAAGAAATAGGAGCCCCCTTGGCCTGGGATGGGATGGATATTGAGGCACAGGAAACCTGGACTGAGAAATGATCATAAAAACAGATCCAGAACCAGTGAAAGCCCCTGGGGCCTTATTGGAGACACAAAATCATCTCTATGGGTGTTTCTATGACCCAGAGCACACAGGACTGTTCTGGAAAGCCCCTACACAGAACATGAGCTCACAGTCAATAAATTAAAACCTGTTAAAAACCTTTTACATCACCTCCATTGTTCACAGTTCTATATAACTGGACATAAATACCTAAAACAAAAGTGAACCAGACCCACTGGAAAGTTTTTATTTATTTATTTTTTAAAAGATTTTATTTATTTATTTGAGAGAGAGAATGAGATAGAGAGAGAGAGCATGAGAGGGGGGAGGGTCAGAGGGAGAAGCAGACTCCCTGCCGAGCAGGGAACCCGATGCGGGACTCGACCCCGGGGCTCCAGGATCATGACCTGAGCCGAAGGCAGTCGCTTAACCAACTGAGCCACCCGGGCGCCCCCCACTGGAGAGTTTTTAAATGGTTTTCTAAACAACTCAGTAATCATCAAAACCACATGAAGACAGCTGACCTCTAGGAATAAGCTATTTATGTTTTTTTCTCTGTTCGTCTTTCTGTTTCCTGCTCTTCCCCACGCAGAATAAGAATTGGCAATTTTCTTACTTGACAACACCTTTCTCTGTTTCTATTTCTGATAGTGCTGGTACTAGACTTTTCTAATACTGTATGGGATTTGGGTGTGCATTTTGAAAGGAGTAACACAGAATAAGCCTTGATATTGCCATTTATTAGAAGCTACTTAAGTCTATTCTGGCTAGGAAAATTAGTGTTCTACCCTGTTCATCCTAGCTGTCTAGGTTCTTTATACTGGGGCTTGAGTCCTCAGGAACCTTGTGGGAAAAGGTGATTGGCTGAGGTCAGGATTCTGTGTCTTTGTAGTTTTAGCCAACAATATGATTAAATAGCACCAATCTCACCCTAGTTGTTTATAAAACCTACAGAATACACTCAAAGATATATCCAGGGTAAAATATACCTTCTGTGCTAAGAGAGAATGAAAGAAATGAAGTAAACAAACAACAGAAGAGGCTATAAAAAGTGTAAGGAAATATGCCCTTGGAAAGCCAAAAGTCTGATTTAAAGATTAAAAAAAAAAGTAATTAACTAGAAAAAAGGGAAAAAAATGATAGATTAATAAATTAGAGTTTTTTTTTGAGAAAACAAGCTCAATATACCCTACAAATCTCTAGCTAGCAAGAAAAAAAATGCAAATATGTAATATTGGCTATAAGAAGTGAAGACGGAGATACAGGTTTTTGGCTGAGCAAAAACCTGAAAGAACTGTATGCTCATGAGTTAGGGAATTTGAGTGTGTGGATAACTTTGTAGGAAAATATGTTATAGAAATTAAATGGGACACCTAAATAGGCCAAAAAACAAAGGAATCATAGAAGAAGCCGGAAATTACTCATTTATAATAAGCTGAAGGCCAAGACAGTTTCATGAGTGAATTAGAAAGAATCAGTATGCCAATTAGTTCCAGAATAGAGAGAAAAATAACTCAATATTAGAAAATCTAAAAAAAAAAATGGACTATATCAAAAATCAAGGAGAAAAAATACAGGAGTCTGTTGATTATTGACTTAAGCAAATGCTTGACAAAATTCAACATTTATTCCTGATTAAAAAGACTGAATAAAAATGGAATAGGGATAATTCCTTAAAATGGCAAATGCATGTATTTCACAGCATTAGCTTGAACCATTAAGATTTACACTAGAAGCATTCCCAACAAAGCCCCAAAATGTGATGAAAGTATTCATTTACATCATTATCATTTAACATTATTTAAAAACCGCAGCAAAGTTGTGAATATTAAAAATGAAAATTATTATGATATACTAACATACCTAGAGAGTCCAAAAATAGCCAACTGAAAATATTATAGTCAATAAGCATTCAATTAAATGACCAGCTAAAAATTCAAATAACATAGTTTTCTTAGTTTAGGAAAGAATGTAAAAGATCTCCTTCAAACTATTTATAAATAAAAAAATTATATGCAAATTTAAGAAAATGCGTGAGACTAATAATAAAAAGAAGTACTAACTCGTCTTTTTGGGAGAAGTGACCTTGAAAAAGTGATTGTGACAGCCTATCTTGAAGAATAAATTTGTAAGAATAGCTGGGGGCATGAGGAATAGAAGAGGAAGAGTAGAGGGGGTGTACCACCACCAGAGATAAATGCTATAGTATTATACAGTGTGAAATAAGCAAATCCATAAAATGGAGGGCCCAGAAGGAGATCCCAGCAGGTAATAACAGCGGCATTACACAATGATGAAATAAGGACCTATTCCCTAAATGTGCAATTGGCTGGTTGTTTGGCTCCGGATCAAGCTTGACCCCATTCTCAGGCTTTCCACCAAAACAAATTCCAGCTGAACCAAAGAGTTCTATTTTAAAGACTAGAAGAAAATACGGCTGAGCAAAAACCAAGATCTGAATCAACATAAATAACTGAATATGCCAGGAATGGGGGAAAATCTTTGTTAGCAATATTGAACAACAACAACAAAAACAAAATTAACGATAAAGGTGTATACATTTTACTACAAAAAATAAAAAAACTTAAAAATCCTACTGTGAATGAAATTAAAAATATAAACAACATACATGTAGGAAAAACATTTACAAAATATAAGATACACGGTTTTACTAATCCTAAAATAAACTTTCTATAAATTAATAGGAAAAAGATGAACATCCAAATAGAGAAATAGGTGAAATATACATAGATAATTTATAAAAGAAGAAATACAAAGGGGTAATAAATGTGAAAAGGCAGACTCATGGTTAATCAAAAACATGCAGGTAAAATTATGTGTTATTACTTTCCTGTTTCTCCAACTGGCAAAGATACAAAGTCTGACAATAGTGAGTGTTGGTGTGGGTGTGTGGAAACAGGCAAACTCATCCACACTGGTGGGAGTATAGTGACCTTAGCATAAGGAAATTTGGCTAATTATATCAATTAGCGTTTTTCATAATCCTTGATCCACTTAGAAGAATTAATCTGCAGAAGGCAACTGGTCATATATACAAAGTCGTAGTATTGTTAGTAACAGTGCAAAAACCCCCAACAACCTCCCCCCTACACAAAATCAAAGACATACATTAAATAGAGATGTCAGTTTCCAGTTCAGAATGTGAGGAACTTGGAAGTCATCACTCCCACCCACACAGCAAGAAAAAGCTGAACAAACTTTAGATCAGCAACTCTTCTTAGATCCATCAGAAAACTGAAGTCACAGGGCAAACAACTGCCCCCAAATTGGAGAGATGACAGGCAGATACAGAGAATCACAATGTCCTGGAGCAGAAGCCAATGAGCAGATCTCTCTATAGAAACCAGGACTGTGGTATGAAGACTTATTATGTAATTGGGGGGTTACTGGAAGCTTAGTGGGGACATGTTTGAGAGTTAAAAACTCCAGGGGATATTCAGTCTTAGGGGGGCTCGTCCACTTCTGTGAGTTTTACCTCCAGGAGCCCTAGCAAGTTTTCACACTGAAGATCAGAGGAAAATCCCATTGTCCTTCTGGCAGAGGGAGGGGGAAAAGTAGGCATTTTTGAAATAAACCCAGGGCATTCTATTCTTCTTAACAAGGCCTGCCCTCAAGAGAAATACTTCAACAGAGACTAACCAACTGTTGCTAGAATCATGGAGGTTAAAGGTACATCTGGGAGGTCTCAGATAGATATGAGGAACACATTACTGGAAATTGGGGGAAAAGTAATCACCATTATAAAGTGGCAGAGGACTTGGCTTAATAGTGTTCTGCTATGCTGTGGAAGGCAGAAGTTGTAAGTGATGCATTTGGATATTTAGCTGAGATGATTTCTAAGCAGGGAAGGGCTGGTTTCTCTTTGTTGTTTAAAGCAAACTCCGAGAGGAGAGAGATAATATTGAAGAAAGAAGTGTCATGCAAAAAGGAACCAGAACTTGAAGATTTGGAACATTCTCAACCTATCCGTATTGCAAACAATGAGAAAGCATGAGCTGGAGAGAACACCAAAGTGGCAGCTAGACAACCACTGGCTAAGGGAAGTAGGCATATGCCATTTGTGGGGCCAATCAACCATCTGAGGAGAAGTCTATTAGTCTAAAAAATAGCAAGAAGAATTAAATAAATAAAAATTAAATAACTCTAGAAACAATCTAAATGTTTTTCAGTACCACCTAAACAATGGTAGAGTCACACAACTGAATACTATGTAGTCATTAAAGAGTGTGATACATGGTTATATTCATCAGTAAAGAATCTCCTATCAGATCATATTATGTTGCAAAACTGCTAACGTATTGTGACACAATCTTACAAAATTAATTATCCACCGGGTTATGTGTGTATGTCAACATAGAGCAATGTCTGGAAGAACCAGGCAGTGGTCAGAGAGGGCAAGAACCATGCTTGTCTGTACACCACTGAATCCCCAACACCCAACCTGCACACAGTAGGTACTCAATAAATATGTCTGAAGGGAAAATTTGAAATAAATTCTTTTGTATAGTTTTCTATACTGTTTGCCTTTTTTTTTTTTTTTTAACATGAAACCATATTATCACTATAGTGGAACAGGGACTGGAAACCATTTTCACTCTAGACAAGTCAGTCTATGTACTTTAGGGCAAAACTCATGACTGGCTCTTGACACTGTTTGAAATTCATTGAATAACTGCTCAATTCCCTGTTTTATCGTATGAATGTAGGTCCAGTCCTACGTAGCTTTTCTTTCGAGAAGCACCTTACAAAAATAATTGCCTATTACTTCTCTTCACCATGCGAGGTATAGTGGTGGCAATATTCCATTTCAAACTTTCAAATATATTTTTTCAGATGAGAATAACCCTCTGAAATCGGAATGACTAAAATGGCTCATTTTGTTTTCCTTCCAAAGCATTCAAAGGAGTTGTTTTCCTTCTTTTTCTGTCAACCTCCAGGCGATATAGATTTACCTCTCCCTCTCCAAATGATGGCAGAAACGTTTCCCTGGAAATAGCAACTTCTTCGAATTAAAAAGCTGAGATTGGACCACCGCAAATACAAAATGTCTGGGCAAGTGAAAATACCAAGTCCCATTTCTCCCAGCACACACTTTGATTTACAGCTTCTCATGGCATCTCCAGCAGACTACAGCTCACCAGTACCAGTAATAAAACTGTTTATCTTTGTGCTGCAGATTATAAAGTTTATGTAAGAAAAATCTATAATGACATCAACATTGACTACAATATTATCTATTTTACTTCGGGGAAAAGATACATTGGGCACACTGACTGACTCACTCCCAAGAAGCCAGTAGGGTCGGTGTCACTGTCTCCGCTGGTGGCATCATGTCTGTTCTCCCCTCAGGACTCTGCCTGGGCCAAGTCCACCCCTTACTCACTGACTCCCCACCATGCCAGGCTCAGGATGCTTCCGCATCACCAACAGCTTTTTTAAAAAGTGCAAAACCCCAAGCCCTCGCTAAATGGCACTGGGCAATAGTTGAACCACCTCCCAATTGGAAGGAATAGAGTGGAAAGAAAGGTTAACCCTTATTTACCTAATTTCTAAAAAGGTAATAGTAGGACCAACATGACTGTTCACACTCTCACATGATATTTGTTAGCTCTGCGGTGAAACCACCTCAGAGTCTGTCCAGCCCAAAGCCTTCATGTCCGTCTGGAAAGGAGACTCTGAAAGTTTAGTTTACTCTGACAGACATTCACTGTCAAATCCTTCCGGATTCAGCTGAACAACATTAATAACAGTAAGAACAAAAAGCAATTCTAAATTCAAATACTTTAACTCTTGTGAGGAATGCTGTGCTCCCAGAACATGTCATGTGGACATTTCTCTTGGAATAGTTAATGCCCCATGTTGTAAAACAAAAACAGAAACAAACAAAAAGAAACTAGCAGAAAGCAGGCAGTAATTATTCTGATAAATTCTAGTCCTGGTAATGTGGGGAAACCCAGACATACTAACTCCCTCTTGCCTCCCACAGTCATATCTCTTGAGGTAAAAATGAGCAAAACATGGCTAGAACTGCTCAGTTAATTCAGGTAAGAAGCAGGGCACTTAAAACCACCAACCACCAGACCTTGAAATTTTTCTGCTTTCACCACCTGGTTATACCAGGGTTTTGCATTAATGGTTACAGATCAAAAAGATTTTCTACCAAAGAGATTAGACACCTGTAATGTCCTGAAATGAGAGTCAGGAGTCTAATTTCTGGTCTAAATTATTTCCCTCATCAGCTGTTTATTTCTGATAAGCCTTAGTTCCTTCCAGCTCTGACCTTCTTGGAGTCTATGATCATACAAGTACTAAGGTTCCAAACGGACAACTGCAAGCCAAATCAGCCCAACAGACACATTCTGTTTGGCCCACACATTGCTTTTGGAAATCATGGAATTAATTAGCAATTTTCAAAATTGAGGGATTTCACCCCAAAATCTGAATTTCTGGCTTTTTTCTTTTTTTTAAATCGTAAGATCTGGAAATACTAAATGATTCCTGGCTGGAGTTGGGCGGTGGCTTTCATCCTTAAACAAGGTACTACCTCTTCAGTTTGCCACAGTCCCACTGCTCTCTACTGTCCACACAACTCAAAGGTCAAAGTCAGTTGCCATCGGTCTTCATGCTGTGATGCTTCTCTTACACTAGAATGGAGATAAAGTGAAATATTTCTCGTATCCATATTAAAAGCAGAAATGTGACAGATTCGAAGAGCTGAATGTGCCATAAAAAATGTGAGAAAGTAATATTCTTCACTTCCACATAAAAATATCGTAGGTGTTTAATATGCAAATAAGCATGTCTGCATTGGAAGAACACAACATAAGCTGCCACTTTGAAATAAACCACAATAAATGCTGGCATAAGGAAAGATTTGTGATGAAAACTTAATAAAATGAGAAACAGACCTTTTTATTTGTTTCTATTAGAAACCATGAGCTCTGTTTCTTGCAAGTGAGGGAAATGGCTGCTGCATCTGTGAAGGAGTGGTCTGAGTGAAAAAGTGGCTGGGCATTCAACCTCTTACAGGTGGTGGGTTTACAAAAATGTGCATTGAGTGTAGCTATAGTTATGCTTTCTGAACAGGCAGGAATAACCTTGTATAAATGTAAGTGTAATCTGAAACTGGTGTTCAGGATATTGAAGAATTAATGGGAAACTTACAGGACAAGTTACACGAAAAAGGTAAATCACTTGTGATATTTTTTAGTGCAACTGATGAGAGCATCACAAGCCACAATTATTTGTGGGGCAAAGAGAATTTTGATATGATTGAACTGTTGGACATGGTGCTTGTGAAACAGCAGCAGGAAATTATTTATTTTAGTAGGCTGAAAAAGGTTTTTATGATTTTTGGTTTTGGGTTTTCTTTTTAGAAGTTTAGTATAGTAAGCATGTCTAAAGATAGCCTTTCTGTGGGTAGTAATTTCATATGTTATCAAACATAACATATTCATGTTATGTGACAGTCAACAATATATTTTTTTAAGATTTTATTTATTTGAGGGGGGTGGAGAGAGAGAGTGAGTGAGCAGGGAGAGAAGCAGAGGAAGAGGGACAAGCAGATTCTGCACTGAGCACAGAGCCTGATGTGGCACTCAATTTCACGATCCTGAGATTATGACCTGAGTTGAAACTAAGAGTGAGACACTTAACTGACTGAGCCACCCAGGCACCCCTCAACAATATTTTGAAGAGCAATTAAATCAGTTCATTGAATAATTCACCAAGAAAGGCTTTGCACTTAAGAGTTAAGAACAGAACATAATAAAATTATAAATTAGAAACACTCCTATGGCTTGAACCACAACAATTCAATGCTTGGCTGGATGAACTGGACATACGATACGGTATTTAGCTATACAATATAAAGTCAGGTGGTAGTGCTGAAGATTTTTTTTTTCATTGCTGAAAGGAATAAATTTATTTTCATCATGCAAGCAAAACTGTGATGGTGAAAAAGTAGATCAAAGACTTGGCATTCTTGGTGATGCTGCAACCCATCTCAAATACTTTGAATACTCTTCTGTTTAGATACTCACAAGCAGTACATGAATATAGGAATTGACTGGTAAAGTCATCTAGTATGAATGATTCAGTTCACTTTCCTATTCTGTAATCAGTCTCAAGAAATGAAAATGAGGGCCTGAACTCTAGTCCCCAAATTGTAAAGTTGAAAACAATTCCTCCAAATTGTTATCTGATTTCAAAGCTTATGAGAATAAATTACCAATGTGTAATTGACATTTTTCATTATCATATGTGTTCAGTCTGCTTCTGACTATGAAGGAGTAGCTTGTATCAGGTCAACTTTCACACTGAAAATATCAACAACCATAAAAAATACACAAAATACATAATTTAGCCTCTTGAAAGCATCAGAGAACAACTAAAGTAGCCAGAATTTGAGCAGCCAACATACCAGCATGAAGAAAAACACACTAAGATGTGAGCTAGACTTCTCCTACTGCTTTCCCCTCTTGGAGCCTTTGCTGATCTGTAGTACAGAGCAGCAACCTAAGCTTCCAGAAGTCTCACAAGGTGATATTGTCTGTTTTTTTTTGTTTTTTGTTTTTCTCTCAGTTTTCAGTTATTTGGTCCTCTCTTTTGGAATACTTGGTAATTTTTTTTTTTAAAGATTTTATTTATTCATTTATTTGAGAGAGTGAGAGAGAGAGAGCACATGAGAGGGGGGAAGGTCACAGGGAGAAGCAGACTCCCTGCCGAGCAGAGAGCCCGATGCGGGACTCGATCCCGGGACTCCAGGATCATGACCTGAGCCAAAGGCAGTCGCTTAACCAACTGAGCCACCCAGGCGCCCTGGAATACTTGGTAATTTTTAAACATAATGCTACTTTTTGTGTATGAAACATCTTAGAGGCTCTAGATATTGTTATCTTCATCAAGATCTAGTTTTTATCTGGCTGCCAGTAAGAGTATAGGCAGATAAACAGTCAGATTTAACCATATAAATAAAGAAGAATTGTACACAGATGAAAATGAGTCACCTCTGGAGATAGTGAATTTCTTATACTGACAGGAAAATGTCCAGAAATTTGACCAAGCACTCTGTGGAAGTGTTTCATAAAGGATTATGGCATGTGAAGTATGGTTGGATTAAATAACCTTTGAGATTCCTTTACAAAAAAGATTCTGTGGGTTTTGGGGGCAAACAAACTAATATGCTAAAATGAGAGAGTGCAACCCAAACATCCAAATTCAACTAGATTTCATGCTTCAAAAGCAACATAAAACAGGGAACAGATCCATCTGAATCTCTGTTGTTAGTAATTATATAGCTGTTGCAGAAAAGTCAAGGGAAAAGGAAACTGCATTTAATATAGCTCATACTAAAAGTATCCTTGATCCTAGACCATGATAAAGCAGATCAAGAAGACAGGCTGTTTTTAATAATGGCCAAGAAGAGAATAAAGGAAAAAGATGAGACTAAAGTACTTTACAACAACAACAAAAGAATGGCTCAGATGCAGAAATTACATAAAAGCTGGAGGTCAAGACAAGATTAAAGCCAATAACCAAGATGGAACTGCAGAAAAAACCAGGATTCACTGCCAAAAGCTGGAGGTCAAATCAAGTGATGCATCAAAGGTAGGAGAACCAGCAAAAACTGAGCCTCAGAACCAATGTACCAAAGTCTGGGAACCTTAAAAATGACCACAGCCTACCTCCTTATGTTCACATCATGGCAGAACCAACAGAACTTCCCAAGGGTGCAGATACACTAGCAACTGGAGGCAGTGTGGTGGCTTACAGCCCTCACATCTCCACAGTATGGATGCTGTCATGCCCACATACGAGGCAATGTACAACAGCTCACAGGGCCATGTTTTAATGGGATAGTGAAAATGTAAAGCCACTCAGCATGAGCCTGTGCATTTTCCAAATTTGGCAATGTGTTTATTTAAAATTTGTATGACAGAGACCACATATACATTTCTAATTCCACATAATTATATAAATACAATATTTTCTTCTTTTCTTTTTTCTGTTTCCATGTCTTTCTCTCTTTCTCTCTTTTTTGCTTCCCTGTCCTCTACTCTCCTTGCATCCCTTCTACTGCAGGCAACCTGTTGAGTTACCTAGTTCCTGATGCAAATGTCATTATTTATAAAACATACAGAAACATATAGGGTTATTCTGTCATTGATCATTTTATAAAAATGGGCTTTTATATGCACTTTTTTGCATTTTGCTTTACTCATAGTCTTTCAAGTCATCTGGTAGAGTTCCAATTCATTCTCTCTCTTTTTTTTCTAAGGTTTATTTTAGAGAGAGAGAGAGAGCATGAGTGGTGGGAGGGGCAGAGGGAGAGGGAGAGAAAGAGTCTCAGGCAGACTCCACAGTGAGTGCGGAGCCTGACGCAGGGCTCAATCCCACCACACTGAGATCATGACCTGAGCCGAAAGCAAGAGTTAGGTGCTCAACCAACTGAGCTACCCAGGCACCCCAATTCATTCTCTTTAATGACTGCACAATTAATGATAAGATGGCTCCATGATTAATGATGTATTCTATCACTTCCCTGTTGAATGCCATTCATTAGTCCAATTTTTGCCATGACGTGGTCATAAATATCTTTATACATATATCTCATGTAGTAATGCTTTTACTTCTATGAGACAAATTCCCAGGAGTAAGATTGCTGGGTGAAAGGGTACATATATTTTTAATGTTAACAGATATTGCCAAATTGCTTACCAGAAAGGCTATAACAATTCACAAATGTAACAATATAGTTTTTAATATAAAACTGATATATTTTGGAATAAAATGCAAATCGTACATTATTTTTTGGAAAACATATAAACCTTCAATGAACCATGGGACTTTGAGCCATCCACACCATAATATTCTCTAGGGAGTGGGTTTTTTCTTCTGACATGTTTGAGAAGTGCCAGATTATATGACAGAAACAGCGCATTAACCTGTAGGAATGGTACGTACCTCTTGTTCTCTTGTTTGGTGGAGTGTACAACAGCAAGCCTGACATGATTCCACTCCAAGGATAAAATAACTTCTCTCTCAGAGATTAAAGTAATTTATCAGCTCTGCCTGTAATTTTATCTTCCTGTTTTTCACGGAAGGAAAGACGCACAGCCCAAGTAGCCCAAGAGTTCTCAAATTCTCCTCAGCATGATGGAGAGAGGAAGCTGTCGAGGGACAACTTCAAGATTGACTACTCAGCTCATCCCTCCTGGCTGGAAGAGAAGTCAAAAGGTTCAGGTTTCTTCCAGCAGTGACAGGAAATAAGGCCTCAGGTCATCTGCCTTAACATTACAGATACATCCACTGTGAAAAGGAGATATTCGATGGCTGGCACCCCCAACCAGAGGCCGATCTCTCTCAGTGTTTCCTGACATAACAGGGACTTTTCTGTTCAGGATGGAGCCACCTCTATTACCTATAGATTAGGGTCCCAGGCCCAAGTGAGGAGAAAAGAGGACTCAAGGAATTCTGCTATCATTCTAAAAACTGTAACTGCTCTTCTTGAAAGGATTCTAAGATCAAACATCATCTTTACAATGGCTTAGTTTTAGCATTGAAGTAAAGCTTTACAAGTCACAGAACTTATCTGTGTGGTTGTTGATTATCTCTATATTCAAATGACTTTCTTTGGCTATTCAAAGACATAGAGAGATCCCTTTTCCTCAGCAAAGATTTTAATATTAAAGAGGCCTCAGGCATAAATAAAAGCAATTCAAGTTTTTAAGAATTTACTTCCACATTCTATGAATCCTGATGATCCCTACTGAATTCTATAGTTTTGAAAGCTTTAGGAAAAAAATTGTTTATTTCATGTTTAAAATTTAAAAAACAGTTAAAAAAAACAATCTAGACCCTGTTTTGGGAATTCAAATGGAGTTTCCTTGAAGTATCAAGTGATGGTGGCTTTTGACAGTGTGTCTATCTCTCTGAATTCTTCATATGAAAAGCTTTGATATTTTAATATTAAAAATCTAATGCTGTCATCTTCTCCTCTCCATGGTATAAATGAGAATATGAAAAGCAACTTAGAAGTTTAATAGTTAAATTTGGTCATAATGTCAAATGTTATTTGGCAGAACCCACAATGAATTATCCCCAGATATTTTATACCATTTTCATCTTTTAAACGTGCAACTTTTTATTTGAGCTAAAAATGAACATAAATCTGAGAGATCTATGAAGAATCTGTAATGTTACCTTTTTAATCTGAGAGGGGCTGTTTCATTAGCATGTTCTAAGATAGGATGACATGATGATGATGAGACACAGGCTAATATTAACTCTGCGAAACACCGGAAAAGTACAGCCAGCACTAACTTAAATTTAATATGGCATTTTTGGGAAACACAGCCTTACTTCTAATAGACATACCAATTCCAGGTTGTGGAGTAATAAATATATAGAGTTTATTAAAGAGAAGCACAATTTCTTATTTACTTCGACTGTTGACACGTTGTTAAAAACAATTATACAGAATTTAGTACATCCCAGACATTAATTATTCTTAATTATAAATGTCATATTATCATTCTTGTTGCACAAGGCAAACCAGGTATTTAATAACAGAAAGTATTCTTTCCATCAGCAAAAGAACACAGTGATAATTTATCACCAGCAAAGCAGTTAGACTTTCTGACATCACCTTACCTAAACTGGTAAAAACACTTTGATGCTAATTTGGTAAGACAAGAGAACTAAAGAGAATTCATTTCAGTTATTTAAATCCTGTCACTGATGTCCATGCCTTATGGCCCAGATAAACTACTCAGATGTCTCCTTCTAATCATGCTTCCTGAATTAATCTTTCAGCTGGTGGATCATGATATGATTCACTGATAGAATGCCACCCTCAATTCTACGACAATAAAGACAGATGGAAGCAGGGGTTGAAAGGATACAGAATTGTACTGTTGTGATAGACAAATGTTAGGATAACACCACATAACTTTGAAAATTATTATTTTTTAAAATCAGGTTTGGGGACAAGTTGAGAAAGCAAAATACAATCACACTTTGATGTATATCCTCTGCTCCCAACATATGCCAATGACAGATTTAAAATATAAATAGAAGTAACTGTGGTCATCTTCCAAATGAAGACAGAACTGTGAATCAGAATTTGAACAGAACAAGAAGCTGTGGGAAGGACCCACAAGGCTCTCAGTCTGGAAGAAGGCCCCTATAGGGCGAGGGACACACAGTGCTCCACTGTCTAAGGCAGCCATCAGAGAAGAAGCTAGCCTTGTAAAGAATGTTGAACAAACCTGCAGCTCACTGCAGACCTAGAGAAGTTGGAAGAGACAGACACAGCCTGATGACCAGGAACCACAGCAGCCCCCTCACCTCCCACTATGTCTGGGTATGGTGACTGAATCAGAGATAATATCATCATGGCACAGGGACTCAAATCCCCTGAATAGACCTTATTCTGGATTGGAGAACCCAGAGTTTGGCAGGCAGACACAACCATAAATAGGGAAGGCAAGAGAAAAAGAAAAACCACTGTAACAACTAAATGAGCCCGTAAACAAAAGCTGCAAAACATAGTAACACATTTAACGCTAAGAAAGACAGCCAACAAAAACTACATGAGTTTACTGTGAATGAGTTCATTTTATGGACTAGTCTGACAAAGATTTAAAATAAGTATGTTCAGAGAAATAAGTTAAAACATACCCATTAAAAAAACAATAACAATAAGACATTATGGGATGAGAAGAGGCAAAAATGAAACAACATATGGATACAGAAGATAACTGACTGGAATTTTTGGAAATGGCAAATTAGCCACTTAAATAAATAAAACCAGTCCATGTGGGATTAACTCTAGTCTGGACAGTGGAAATGAGATCTGGTGAATCAGAGGAGTTCTGAGAAATCCATCACACCACAAAAAGACAAAGAGGTAAAGAGAATAGTTAAGCAACCTGAAAGATGAAACATAGGAGAAATATCTGAAGAGATAGCAGTTGGGAAATTATAAGTCACCCCAGACAGTCATACAAAGGATGTGAAGGACCTTTTTGAAGTAAATTACAAAATGTTACGGAGAGACATAAAACTACATTTGAATATAGGCAAGGATATACCATATTCAGGGAAAAGAAAATTTAATATCATAAATATCCATTCTCCCAAATCATTCTATTAGCTCAAAGCATAACTGGATAAAAAGCCTAATGGTTCTATTTTTTAGCTAAACAAGTTAATCCTGGATTTCATATGTAAGAACAAAGGTCCAAGCATAGGCAAGATGATAAGAAAAAAGAGTGAAAGAAATTTCCTTGCCAGATCTAAAAACTTAACATAAAGCTATAGTAATTAAGACAGTGAGGTGTTGGCACATGTATAAACAGAATGCAGCCAAGTAAAGGGCTCAGAAACAATCCTACATACATGTAAAAAGCAATGATATGGCAGTGAACCATGGGCATATGTAAAGACAGACTACTTAATAAACAGTTCCTGGATCACAGGCTATTTCTAAAGAGAAAACTGAATGAGATCGCTGCCTCACCAATTGATCAGTGGTAGGAAAAAACCCTATAATATGAAAAGTGAGACTTCAAACTTTAGAGAAAAACATATTGGGGAAAAGAAAAACATGGCCAGAGAAAACCTTTTTTTTTTTTTTTTTTAAAGATTTTATTTATTTATTTGACAGAGAGAGAGACAGCGGGGAGTGGGAGAGGGAGAAGCAGGCCTCCCGCCAAGCAGAGAGCCTGATGCGGGGCTTGATCCCAGGACCCTGAGATCATGCCCCGAGCCAAAGGCAGTCACTTAACCAACTGAGCCACCCAGATGCCCCCAGAGAAGACTTTCTAAAGAAACACAAAAAGCACAGGCCATGAAGGAAAAAACTGATAAATTTGATTAGAATTAAAATTTAAGACTTCTATCCAAAAAACATACCCTAAGGACACTTAAAATATATTTGATAACCATATAACCAACATAGGATTAGCAACCAGAATATATAAAGAAGCCTACAATAAGAAAGAAAAAGACAAAACCCGAATAGAAAACATGGAAGCATATAAATTGTCAGTTTAGAGAAGAAATCCTAATCACAAAAAGCACATATGAAAAAGATGCTCACACAGACTAAAAATCAGGAAGATGAAAATTAAAACAATAAGATACTATTTGCCCTCAGTTGGCCAAAACAGAAAAATCTAACAATAGCAACTATCAGAAAAAAAAAAAAAAAAAAAACTGTTTATAAAGTGCTAGGAAATGTGAACTAACTAGAATATCCCTTTGAATGGCATTTGGCCATAGCTGATAGAAAGAACTATGCATGTACCCTACTGATCCAGCAATTCTATGCAGAAACTTTCTTAACAAGTGGCTCTCATCTGAACCTTGAAACAGAAAATAATTTGCAGGATTATTTTCTCAAATCTCCCAAGGATGGTACATAACTAGCACCATCTTGCACAGGTGAGAGGCTAATTCATATGTAAAATGGGTCACATGGGGCCTTAGGGTTAACTCTCCAGGAAACCCTGGGTGAGCAGCACTCCCAGCCCCCTTGCTGGAAATAGTCTAAGTGTAATAGACTATGTGTCCATCAGCAGGAGAATGGATATACATATTGCAGTGTATACCAGGAACTGCATCATGGTCAACAGGAAAAACTCAAGCTATGTATTAATATGGATATATTTCACAAGTAAGAATTTTAAAGAAGTAAGTTGTGAATATTACATTTAGTCTGATACCACCAGTATAAATGTTTAATATATGTAAAAATATATATTTTAAGTATAGGTACAAATATGTGTAGCAAAATATGAAACACATGCAAGGGGATGATAAGCAGCAAATTCATGATGGGAGAGCAGATTGGGGTTGACAAGATGTTCACAGGAAAATTCAACTGAACTAAAATGTTTTATCTCCTTAAAAATCAAATTACGGAAAATATTAATATCTGTTAAACCTTTGTGGCTGGAACATGGGTGTTTGTATTATTCCTTATACTCTTCCACATGTTTAAAATAGCTCTTACTTAAAAAAAAAAAAATAAAGAAATCCACAAAATCGAAGTCTTCACATTTTCTGACCTGTAACAGCTGCAATAGTTCAGTTTGTGTTACCTTGCCTTGATTATTCTGACAGCCTCTGTGATTCTGGGCTTATACCTCTCAAATTCATCTTCCTCCCTTCCCTGTTGCTAGAGTGAGCTCTTTAAAACATAAATCTAATCACATCACACAGGTCAGCCTGCAGAGGCACCATCTTCAGGATCCTCCTCAAGCATGCAGCCTTTGATGCAGCCCAGACATCCATGTCCAGCGTCATCTCCCAGTTTCTCCCTCATCTGATGCTTCCAAAATGTCAATTTCTTTTAGTCCCTTTGAACACATCACACTGTTTTGCTACTGTCCTTTGATTTCACTGTCCTGAAACACGGCTCAGCCTTTGCCTTCACCGGGATGAACTGTTTGATTGGTTCAGGCTGGGCTGGGTACCCTCCTCCAGCCTCCATGGAGCCTTTGACATTCCTGTCTTTTGGAATTTGACACTTTGTGTATCTTTCAACACGAGTCTGAAGGATGCTGACTTACTGGTTATTGTAGTTCTTCAGACTTATACAGTGCCTGGCCCAGAAGTACTTAAATGAATTGAATGTTTTGTTTTGTTTTTTTAATTTTATTATGTTATGTTAGTCACCATACATTACATCATTAGTTTTTGATGTAGTGTTCCATGATTCATTGTTTGCGAATAACAGCAAGTGCTCCATTCAATACGTGCCCTCCTTAATACCCATCACCGGGCTAACCCATCTGTGTTCTATATTTACTGCTACTTTGCTCTTTTCTGGTTCTCCCTGATTCAGTACTCTGTCTCACTGCATAAGAAAACAAGAAATACACTCAGGAATTGGGGCAGTCACTCTCCTATCAGCTCCTATATTGGTTAGCAACCACGGAGAGACTGTCAAGGTATATTTTTATAGGATTTCTACAGTTACAAGACTGGAAATGATCCCTTTCCAATGTTCTACTCATTGGCCTAAAATGTAAACTTATGCTATTGACTCAGTCTCCCCAAAGAGTTAATCCTGGAAGAAAATATGGAATGTGTTGTTCGGTCAGATTCTCTTTTCCAGCACTTCCCCATGGTATCCTCCTCCCACCCGTTCCCTTCACACCCAGTGTGACCTACTGCCATTCTCTTACCTTTTAATTGACCATCCCTGCTCTTCATCTACTCTGGTCCTTACATAATAAATTAAACTGTAGAGCGCTGTTCCCAGATATACTGTAGGCAGCTTGATTGACTATGGCCACAGAGATAAAGTGTTTAGGTTTAGGTTTAGAGATAAATGCCTGAAATGTGATGTATGGGAAATGTGACATGCTTAGCATTTTTACCAGGCAGGTTTCATGCCCTGAACAGAATCACACACCTATTATTCTGTCTACTTACTAACCCAGACCTTTTCCAAGTGAGACAAATGTCTCACTAAATCTCAAACGTCTTAGAAAATTTGACCAAAATATTTAAGACCTAGATGAAGTTTATGAGCATACACACAAACTATAATTACTTAATTTGACTGATTTACTACTCAATAAACTTTGCCCAAGTACCATCAATGCTATAATAAAATATTTTGGGACAAAGTAAAATTTGAGATTTATGTTCATCCTTATGGACTTCTATGCTATTAACATCTCCTCCCAGCTTATTTACCACTTGGGAAATAACTCACTGCATTACACTCACCGCTTCACTGACAAATATGTTTTTACAGAGACCACGCCAAGTCTTACTCTCATTGTATAGAGACTTCACTATGGTGAGGGGGAAGGTATAGAAATTGATGATTATGCAAGTTCATAGTCATGACCAGCTACCACACAACCATAGCCATTCAGAAAAATCAGAGAGGACACTCAGGGAAAATATACCCTGGGGTATTTATCTTTCTTTCTAGGTCTGAATAGGAAGGTTCTTGTGAGCAGGAAATGGTGGGCTGACAATTAGCTCCATCTCCAGAATTTCCCAGGCTCATCATTCAGTGAGAAGTCTGGGAGTTCAGCACCTGCTTGGTCCAGCTGTGGTCTCTTGGGCATAACGGCCCAGTCATCCCACAGCCCCAGCCCATCAATTGTACTTTAGGTAGCCCGCCTTCATAAACACTGCAAAAGAGTTTCCGGAAGCATAGAGAACACAGACATATGTCCCAG
The DNA here is from genome assembly GCF_002201575.2 of Neomonachus schauinslandi. Taxonomy (NCBI): domain Eukaryota; kingdom Metazoa; phylum Chordata; class Mammalia; order Carnivora; family Phocidae; genus Neomonachus; species Neomonachus schauinslandi. The sequence goes on from NC_058405.1 coordinate 71,898,812, forward strand.
CTGCCAAGATAACAAAATCTCAGTTATGCTGGTACCCAGGGAGACAGGCTTTAATTATCACCTTTCTACCTTAACAACTACTGCTCATCATGTTTTTATACCTGTATCAGACTCCCTGTGAGTCAATTATGTAAAAAAGACCAAAAAGAAAGAAAGAAAAACACATTTGTATATTAGAGATGCTAGCGGCAGTGATGAAATGTGAAGCCACTGAGAGACTGAGATTTTTCTGACATTTTCCCATTTTCTACAGCTTTTAGTTGTCTAAAGAGATACTGCCTACAGTATATCTGGGAACAGCGCTCTACAGTTTAATTTATTATGTAAAGACCAGAGTAGATGAAGAGCAGGGATGGTCAATTAAAAGGTAAGAGAATGGCAGTAGGGCACACTGGGTGTGGGAGGAGGATACCATGGGGAAGAAACTCCAACTGGATCTCTGAACTCCCAACAACAGCATGACTCATACAACTTGGGCAAGCTGAAGCACTATGAGATTGTGAAAGGAATATTCAAGAACGCCTATGACCACAACCTTCTGGGCTTCCCCACATGCAGCTGGGTGGCAGCTGTACGGTGGTGCTGCCTGCTTCTGCACAGGATTCCTGGCAGCTCTTCCTGGGTGAGCACACCTATGTTAGCAAGCCAACAGTATGGTATCTTCTCAGGGTAAAGCTCTTGAATTTGGTTGTCTGTATTAAAAGGGAAACTGTGGAATGACCAAAGTCCACTATGGTGATGATGTAGGTCATGGTAAATGTCCCCCAGACAACCAGTAGTCAAGGTTTCACAGTCCAGGAATGCCTGGAAAGCAGCCCTTTGCTGACAAATTGCCACAACACTGTCACCCTGGAATGACAATAAACTAAGTTATATATGTGCAGTGCTCTTGCCTGAGAATGGCAATGTGGTCATTAGCAAAAATAATGCCAAGCAAGTATATCTCTCCCCAGGCAGCACTGAACACCTGCATCAGAAGATAATATAGTGCATTTCCCTGTGCTCACCCGTGCCCACCACCCACAGGTCCCTGAGCTCTCCTGGGAGTCACTGCCATGGCCATAGTGAGGCCAAATCAATTCCAAGACAGGCAAGTTCCCCAAACAACTCTTTGGCCTGGGGCTTGGCAAAGGCGGCAGAGCATGTGGACCACTGGATTCTGCAGCTGCATGACCTGGGTTTGAATCCCAGCGCCACCACTTGCTAGCTTGATAAATCTAACAGGTCAGGTTACTTAAGCTTTCTTTGCCTCAATTTTTCCATCTGATTAACAGGGTTAAAATGGTATGCAAACCATAGGTGGGGGAAGGATTGAGTTAATATGTGAAAAGCACTTGGTATTATAAGTGCCACGTAAGTGTCGGGTATCACTATGTTATTTTTCTTACAACTAGAGCATATTGGAGCAGAGAAAATAGGTGGACCCTCTGAGGGCTTATCACTGAAGAAATTTTCTCCTCCCCGCACCATGGAGCCTGACTGCCAAGGGTCCACCTCAGCTGTGAAATGGAGCTTCCCAACTTAATTCAAAGGGCAATAAATTATGGCTTAAGTAAAACAAAGAAAAACAAACAAAAAGACACGTGGTTGAGCTACATAAAAGAGCAAAAGATTAGTCAAGTAGATTGGCAAGTTAAATAATCAGAGGTGAAATATCTCTTTTTTCTCCAGTGAATTCCCTTTTTAAGTGCCCCCTTGCCTGGACTAGAGAAAATTATTTTCATGCTAGATGGGTATTACCAGCTTTAATGGCTTAACTAAAACAAAGATAGCTTTATAGCCTTCATATTATGATGAGAACATGAAGAACTGTTATGATAGCTTAACACATGGGGCCATGGCATAACATAAATATTAAAAATCTTAACTGTCTCTTTCCTGAGGAATAAAAAACATCTCTATAAAAAAAAAAATTTTACTTTTGGTTTTCTATCCTCTTTAGAAATTTCTGAAAGTTCCCAATAATGAATTCTGGAACTTGATGTTTGTGAAAGTCCTGACAGTCTTTCCCATTGTCCTATGGGCCACCCCTTCTAGAGATGAGATAAACACATAATTTACAGATGCAGTCCAGCAGCCCAGGCTCCTGTGGGGACTCCTGGGGACCCTCTACATAGTGACTACCCCAACTCCTAGTGAGATCTGGGTTCCAGCCTGCTGGATACAGAGGTGCTTCCTGCAGGTTAGAGCTGACCTGCATCTTATCTGGCCACTGGTGCTTCTCATTCTGATATTTTCTGACTTCCAGAATCTGTGCATGGTCTGTTCACCCCTATGGTGCCTTTGTAGGGGGGTCAAGGGATTTCAGGGCTAAGCAAGGAGAAAGATGTGACCACGAGGTGGGAGTAGCACACACATGCATTACTGGATGATGCTCTGACAACCTTGCATGCAGGGGAGGCCTCTCACAGCAGCAGACTGTCCAGAGACCACCATACTGGGTTGCTGCTTAGACGGGAAAGAAGGCAAGGGAACTCCTTGGGAAGAGAGGGATGGGAGAGGGCCCTTGTGTGAAGTTGCTTGGCGGCACATTAGGAGTCTCAGGGTCAGAGTGCTCTGCAGGGCAGCAGCAGCTTGGGGTCCTTATAGCCCATGGCTTATCTGTGGTTTGTAGATGTTGGGTACAGTTTTGCTGGGTATGCAAAGTAGGCAGGCTCTAAATGGCTAAGAGTCTGCTTATTTGGGTTATGTTCAAAACAATTAGATGTGTAAAAATTTAAGTTTGGTGCTGGTGGGCTTTTGAGCTAACAAGTCTCAGCCTGCTGTGAAGAAATAAACAGCCTGGGGGCCAATATACGAAGGCCATTTTTGGCTCATTCATAGAGCATGCCTATCAGGCTAAATGAACTACAAGACATATATCTTCCTGACCAGTATAATTTATACTGAATGGCTAAGTCATTTAACCTAGGAACTTATTGGTAATTTCTGATTCTTTTGCTATTCCATCACTTCATTCCTCTGAATAAAGCCATAGTTCCCATGTTGGAAAAGTCTATTGCCTATTCATGTTTATTCCACTTCTCTTTGATGCCTTGCCATTGAATCAAGTCCTAGAGAAGACCCATGAGAAGCACCTGAGTTGCTTGATAAAAATAAAGATTCTTGGATCCCAACCGCCCTATGAAATCTGTATTCCTGGGAGCTTAAAAATCAGTAATCTCTATTTTTTTAAAGTTCTCCAGGTGATAGGAAGCCAGTCTGTAAGCCAAGATTCTAAGAGCTTCCATGGGGAAATGCAAGATATGATCTCTGCCCTGGAACAATTTTCTTGTTGTTTTATTGAAACAAGAGAGATGCACTTTGGAAACAGAAAAGCAAGGGAAAATTTTCCATTTAGGCAACAGAAAATCATGAATGATACCAGAGAAGTCAGCACAGAATTTTTATGGGCCAATGAGGAAAGCACCATAACTTCTATCAGAGGTGTGTATTGGGGGGCAATGAGATATTTAGGTTAAATAAGAAGGCTGGACTGGAGTCATACTATAGAGTCAGTCAGAAAAGAGAATACTGACCAACTGTGGCAGGAATAAGAAAACATCAAAAGATAGGAGAATAACATCAACAAAGTATCAGTCTGGATATAAAGCCTCTCACCATGACCAACCGGTGCACAGAAATGAAAGACTTGCTGAACCTTTGCTATTAGGAGAGGTTTCCTTTTCTTGTGAAATATATACTTTTAAGATATTGTACATTTGAAAGAAAAATAAAGGAAACACCTATAGAGCCAATGTATTATGTGTATGATTAGAATATAAACTATATCTGAAATATTGTAAGTACACATGTAATAAATAAACACATTGTTCAGTACTTGAAATGTGGCTAATACAAACTGAGATGTGCTATGATGGGAAAATACATAGTATAAAAAAAAGAATTAACAATGTTAATATTTTAGATCTATTGACTTAAATAAAAAGTATTACTAAATTAATTTCACCTCCTCCTTTTTACTTTTTTAATGTGACTACCAGAAAATTAAAAATTATCTATGTGGCACACATATTTCTACTGGGAAGTGCTGTCCTAGAATTTCCCCATCTGGATTCCATGCCACCCCTGAATATATTGAAAATTTCCTACTGAAACATCTTTTAGATGGTAAGACTATAAAGCCATAATAAGATGTTGTGGTAGCAACTTTGGCTCATGTAGTCATGATATTTAAGAAATTTTAGGCACTTATGGTTCACTTGTTCCATTCACATCATTAGTGACTAAGCAGTGCATTTAGAATAATTAAGGAAATGGTGTAAGGGACCCACAGTGCATAAGCCTCTTATGTTCCCAGGAGCTATTATAATTATACTCTTCCTACCTGGACAGTATTCAAAACATACACAATTTTAAAATGTCCATTACTGCTATTTGGTGAATGCAAGTAAGAATATTTATCTTTTAACATTTAGCAGCCAACTGGAGAGGTTTTCCCTTTAAAACTAAGCTCTGCAAAATTTATCATCAGTTAATATCTTAACAAATCATTGTTTGCTTGACTCCATTATTTTTTGCTTTTTCATTCTCGCCACAAAAGATTTTTTAAAAATCACACTGAGTGAATGAAAATTTCTCTCACTTTCTCAGAGTGGCATAATCAGCTTTCTTACCTTTCAATGCTTTGTTTAGCTGAGGATATTACTTTTAAAGACAAAGCACTTAATTCCAACTTCATGTACTATATATACTCAAGACTTCTAATCAGATGTTAAAATGGAGGTTTAAATAGAAGCATTACAATGTCTGGAGGATAAATGCCCTGAAATTCTTTTCTTACCCTTCGCCCAGTGGAATAAGGAATTGCATTATTACAGATACTGACCTACAATGAGTATCTAAATCTCTCTAAACAAAACTACATTGCAAGGTCAAACTATCAACAAATAAGACATTTTAACAACAAAAAAGGGAATAATTATATCTTACATTGGCAGAGTACATCAATTATTTCTAATATTTCATTTTTTCAAACCCTGTGAGGTTTGTAATTTAATTTTATTGACAAAGCATTAATTGATTTGCTCAAGGAAAGGAGGGAAATAAACACTTGTTGAAACTCTGTATGAGCATATGGATTAAGCACTTTCATAAAATTACGATGTTTAATCATATCTAATTCCAACAGCTTTGAGACAGGTGAAATTGCCAATTTCTAGTTGACAATACAGAATCTCAGATGGCTAAGGAACTTGTCAACAGCCACATAATAGTGAGGAAGAAATTACAGATATCAACTTAGTTCTCTTTGTTCCAAATCCAGTATTATTTCCAGTGCAATGAAACTGAACTCATATAAGAATTATATTAACTCTTTTAAGTACAATGAAACTACTATGAAAGGGAAAGTAATCAAAACTAGAAGACAGAAATGAACCAATTTGGAAATGAATCTATATATGCATATCAGGGTTTTTAAAACTTTTTTTTGAGGAATAGCAGTAAGATTATTCATTCTGTGATTCAGTGGTTACTAAAGGAATAAAATGATAAGAAAAAAGAGAAACAGATTTGGCAGGAAAGCATAAAGAAGAAAAATGCATAATAAAACCTTGGAAGGGTGTCATGCATTCAGAATAAGGCACATAGAAATGGGGACCATTTCTGTTCCAGTTCGTTGTAACCCAGAAGGGAATTATACAAGGCATACAAACAAGGTTGAGATGTCAAATGCAACCTTGAAATGGGGTAGAAGAAGGGCTAAGTTCTTGTTTCTTCTGGTTATTAGTAAGCCTATCATTGGAGATTTTAGGGCAAAAGAATTTCAACAGAGATTTTTAATCTTTGTACAGCCAGGTTCAGAAATTAAACCAAATTAAATTAAATTAATTCTGCTAACAGGTAAAGCAATCTGCAATGGGAACTGAAGTATCTTCATGGAAATGTGTTGTGACATGAGGATGGCCAGGAATGAATAAGCCTGAGTGTAATACTAGCTAGCATTCCTTTAGCAATAAGTATGGGCCGGTACCTATAATAATAGCTTTATAAACATCTCATTTAATGCTCAAAGCACTTTTTTTCCCCAAGAATTTGTCCATTTTACCTACATTATCTAATTCTTGGTAAACAATTGGTTATAGTATGCCCTTTTTATATCTCTAAGGTTGGTAGTAATGTTCCTCCCCTCTTCCATAGCTGATTTTAGTAACTCGAAACTTCTCTTTTTTTTTCCTATTTGTCAATTTTGTTGTTTTTTTCCTAAGAATCCACCTTTGGTTTCACTGATTTTCTCTACTGTTTTTTTCTGTACTTTGTTTCATTTACTTTGTCATTGAGGCTTAATTATTTCCTTCCTTATGCTTGAGGCTTGTTTTATAGCTAAACATATGATCTGTCCTGAAGACTGTTCCATGTGCCCTTGAGAAAACTATGTGTTCTTCTACTGTTTATGAGAGTGTCCTCCAGAAGTTTATTAGGTCTAGATGATTTACAGTGTTGTTAACAGTCTTCCATTTCCTTGTTGATCTGCTCTCCAGGTGCTCCATCTATTATTGAAAGTTGAGTTTTGAAGTTTTCAACTATTATTGTTAAATTTTCTATTTCTCTCTTCAATTCTGTCAGTTTTGGTTTCATATATTTCAGGGCTCACGTTATTTGGTGCACATATGTTTATAATTGCTATATATCCTCAATAGACAGACCTTTCTATCATTTTATTCTTCTCTCTAGTAACAATTTTATCTTAAAGTCTATTTTGTCTGATATTAGTATAGACACTCCAGTTCTCTTTTAGATACTGTCTGTAGAGGATATCTTTTTCCATCCTTTTATTTTCATCTATTTGTGCCAAAATTAAATCTAAAATGCTTCTTTTATAGAAAGCATATACTTGGATCATACTTTGTTTTGTTTTGTTTTTAAATCCAGTGTTCAATTCTCCATCTTTTAATTAGAATGTTTAATTCATTTACATTTAGTATGATTATTGATAAGGCAGAATTTGTTTGCTGTTGCCATTTGTTTTCTATAAAATTATATACTTTTTTTTTCCACTCCTCCATTATTGACTGCTTTCTTTTGTGTTAAATAGATATTTTCTAGTTTACTGTATTAATTCCTCTTTCTTTTACCAAAGGACTCCTTTTAGTATTGTAGGGAAGGTATAATAGTGACAAATTGAGTTTTTGTCAATGTGGGAATGTTTAATTTCTCCTTTATTACTGAATAATAGTTTTGCTGGATTTTGGTTTATAATTTTTTTCTTTGAGCATGCTATTTCATCTACTGCCCTCTAGCTTCCTTGGTTTTCGATGAGAAATAAGCTGTTAATCTATCTGAGGATCCCTTGAACTTGTGATGACTTGCTTCTCTTTTCAAGATTTTTTCTCTTTGTTTTTTTTTTTTTTAAGGATTTATTTATTTATTTTAGAGAGAGTGAGCAAGCAAGCACTGTGATCAGGGGGAGGGGCTGAGGGAGAGGGAGAGAGAGAATCCCAAGCAGACTCCCCACTGAGTATGGAGCCTGACATGGGGCTTGATCTCATGACCCTGAGATCATGACCTGAGTTGAAATCAAGCGTTAGACACTCAACCGACTGACCCACCCAGGCACCCTTCTCTTTGGGTTTTGACAGTTTAATTATGATGTCTAGGATAATTCTCTGAGTTTATCCTACTTGGAGTTTGTTGAGTTTCTTTGATGTGTGGATTAATGTTTTTAGTCAAATTTGGGAAGTTTTGAGCCATTATTTCATTAAGTATTCTTTCTGTCCCTTTTGTTCTTCTCTTTCTGGGCTCCTATCATGCACATGTGTGCTTAATGAAATCCCACACGTCTCTGAGACTTTTCACTTTTCTTCATTCTTTTTGATTTGTGTTCCTCCAACTGGACAATCTCAATTGATCTATCTTCAAGTTAGTGATTTTTCTACCTGCTCAAATCTGCTGTTGAGCCCCTTAAGTGATTTTTTTCATTTCCATTACTGTACTTTTCAGCTCTAGAATTTTGCTTTAATTTTTTTTATAATTGCTATCTTTTTTGATATTTTATATTTGGTCAAGGCATTTTTCTCACACTTTATTTATTTAGATATGGTTTCTTCTCATTTTTTTAAAACATATTTAAAACATTTGCTTTAAAGTCTTTGTCCAAGGGCACCTAGGTGGCTCAGTCGGTTAATCAGCTGCCTTCAGCTCAGGTCATGATCCCAGGGTCCTGGGATCGAGCCCCATGTCAGGCTCCCTGCTTGGTGGTAAGCCTGCTTCTCCCTCTCCCACCCCCCTGCTTGTGTTCCCTCTCTCACTGTCTCTCTGCCAAATAAATAAATAAAATCTTTAAAAAAAAATAAAATCTTTGTCTAGTGCATCCAATGTGTAGGTTTCCTCAGGGATGGTTCTTACTGACTGCCTTCTCTTTCGTGCAACCTCCTCACCTGGTGATTAGCTATACTTTCTTTATTCTTTGTGTATTTCATTTTTTGTTGTAAACCAAACACCTTAAATGATGTAATTTGGCAATTTTGGAAATCAGACTTTCCCCTCTCCCCCAGGTTTTTGTTGCTGTTTTTTTAGTGACTTTTCTGAATGAATTCTGTAAAGTCTGTATTCATTGTCATGTGTAGCCACTGAAGTCTCTGATCTATCAGCTTAGCAGACAGCTAATGACTGAACAGAGATTGCCTTAAATGCCTGGAACTAATAAGTTTCCCAGTCTTTGCTGAGTGGCCTCTGTGTGTTATTGGCGCATGCCTTCATTACTCAGCTAGGCAGTTCACACAGCTCCACCTTAGCCCCTACTTCCTGTTTGTCCAATGCCTCAAGTGTAGCCAGAAGTGAGCACTTAGGGTCTCCGCAGCTCTTCCCTGAGCATGCACACCACCTGGGGAATATGCACAGACCTAAGTATGAGCATGGCCTTCTAGATTCCCAGAAACATATCAGAGCTTTTCAAAGCCCCTTAGGGATACCGCATTGCCCAACTTTTCCTTTTTAAGAATATTGGTTAGCCCACTCTTTGTCCGACTGTTATTCCCTGCCTCAAAGAGTCACAATGTTTAACAATTGCCTTTGGCTACTTTCAATGTCTAGAGGGGGGGGAAAAAAGCTGCACTGACAAGTTCTGAGTCAGGTCCCATTAAGACAGCTTTATGAGTGGGATCTTCCAGAGAACTACCTGAGGGGTTAAATAACGACAATTCTTTGAGAATGTGCCTTTTAAGGAGTTGCAACCTTGTCTTGCTCCCTCCAATGACTACCAGGCTGCTGGGTTTTACTAAGACCACATACTGTTGATTTCAAGTCTACCACACAGCTGGGGAGAAGGATATGGAAATAGGGCAAGTAAAAATGCCATAAAACTCATTGATCTTACTGAGATTTGGCTGTTTTTCTTCCTTTTTAAAAAAGATTTTATTTATTTGAGAGAGAGAGAGTATGTATGAGAGAGGTGGGGCATAGGGGCAGAGGGAGCCCGACACGGGGCTCAATCTCAGGACCATGAGATCATGACCTGAGCCGAAGGCAGACACTTAACCAACTGAGCCACCCAATGCCCTGATTTGGTTGTTTTTCTTGAATAAACACTCCCCAGACTGTTGTAAGCCTTTGGTCAATTTACAGAATTCTGAAAATAAGGACTGTGATCATTTTTGCCAGTGTTCTCATTGCTTTAATGAAGGGGAATATTTTCAGTGATCTCTCTCCACTCTTTTTGCTGACATTACCCAGTCAAGTTTTCACAAAAGTACCAAAGCAATTCAATGGGAAAAGGACAGCTTTTCCAAATATAATGCTAAATCAATCAACTGGATATTTCTTTAAAAAAAATGAACCTTAACCCTTAATATTTACCATAGACAAAAACTAATTAATTAATTAATTTTAAACTGAAAAGTTTAAAATATAAAGTTTTTTTTAAAAACTATTTTATTTATTTGATAGAGAGAGAGAGTACAAACAGGGGGAGCGGGAGAGGGAAAAGCAGGTACCCTGCTAAGCAGGGGACTCCACATGGGTCTCTATCCCAGGACCCTGGGATCATGACCCGAGTCAAAGGCAGCCGCTTAACCAATTGAGCCACCCAAGAGCCCCTAAAATATAAAGTTTATAAAAGAAAACATTAGAGAATATCTTTGCAAATGGAAATAGCACAGGTTTCTTAGACTTGATACAGAAAAGAAAAGCACAGGGGTTTTCCCATAACAGAAAAAAACCATATATTTTAAAATAAAAGAAACAATAAAAGAAAAAAGCATGTATTTCACTCAAAATTTTAAAATTCTGTCATCAAAAGACACTGGTCAGAAAGTGAAGAGGCAAACCTCAGATTATGAGAAAATATTTGTAAAACATTTATCTAACAAAGAATTTGTATCTAGACTATATAAAGAACTCTCACAACTCAGTAATAAAGACAAACAAACAAATAACAATGGAAAAGTGTTCTGAACAGATATTTCACAAAGGAACATATATGAAAAGTCAATACACACAAGAAAAAGTGCTCAACATTAGCCACCAGGGAAATGCAAATTAAAACCACAAGATAATAATATAAACTCACCAAAATGGCAACACTAAAAAGACTGACAACAACAAATGTTGGCAAGGGTTCTGGAGCTACCAGAATGCTCATATATTGTCACTGTGAGTATAAGATGTTACAACGACTTTGCAAAAAGTCTGAAAGTTTCTTCTAAAACTAAGTACACACCTATCTAGCAATTCGACTCTCATAGATTAACTCAAAAGAGATGAAAGCAAATGTCTATCAAAAGGCTGAACATCCTTAAAACCACTAAATTCTAATGCCCAAAGCAAGTAAACTAAGCACTTCTTGCCCCAAAGTCATTTGTTTGGGGATTAAAAATAGCAACACTTTACCTAGAAGAGCTATGGAACATTGGTATTAAGACCCCACCTTCCTGCAATTACAGTCTGCTCACATGCAGGCTGAGGTCCAGTGTGGAAATGGGCAGGCTCAGGGGTCCCTAGGAACTCAGGTATGATATGGCACATGCAGCAGCTGGCCTCCCTGACCCTCACCTTGTTCCTGACAGGTTGTCACTTCAGTGGGTTCCTGAAGAAAATTACACTCGTCACCTGTGGAAATAATGGACCTATCAGTGGGTCACTCTTAGCCACTGTGGCTGGCAGGGGTACACAGTTAGTAGTGAGGACCAAAGTGCCAGTACAGTAACTACTGGGCTGGTCAGGAGAACGAGGCTGTGGTTGTCCTGGCATCCATGCCTCACTCTCTGACATGGTGAAAAGGGACAGAATTGCCTTTTTGCTTTTTTTCAGGAAGATTTTAACACCTTTGAGATCTGGCCTATGAAAGAGAGGAGAGAGAGTAGTCTCAGGTGAGATAAGGATTTTTTGAGGAGATATTAAAACGGGTAGACTTAAAATCAAGTGGATATACATAAAATCACTTTTCAATCAGGCTCTTAAGTCTTGTCATTAATATCTATGTAATGGAGGAGAACATGACTTACGGAAAATTACACTGTCATTAGAAGACAGGAGTACGAGTGTATTAATGAGGTCAGAAGGCCTACCCTGAGACATTCCCTCTCATCTGGCACTGTCCTACTAACAGTAGCCAGATCTGATACTACGTGACCAACCCTGCCTCCCTGTTCGTAACAGACTGGACCAGAGGTGTCTGCAGTACTCAAGGGAAGCCAGCCTATAAACTGGTCAGTGACCTGTGACTTGGAACCAAATGATGAATTGGGATAATTGGAAGCTTGAAGAAAATAGACAATAGATCAGGAACCACTGTGTCAAACACTGCAGATTTGTCTAAAAATATAAACATATATCCACAGATACCCATGAAAGTCCAATCTCTCCAGAAAAAGTTCAGTCACTTAGTTCCCAAAATGTGTGACCTTAACAACTTAAAATTTGCCAATGTAGGTCTGCAATTTGATTTAAACACAGCTTCTATCTTTGCCCCACATCCCACTTTTCTTTTTTTATCTTCGGGATGTTTGCTTCTTTATAATACTTGTGTTTGGCAATTAAAATCAATATTGTGTATACTTGTTCTATGGCCTACTTCCTATGTGTTGGAGGTCCTGGGGGTCGGTGGCCCACTAAGTGGGTGCTTCATGGAGGCTTATCACTGTGAGTGGAAAGATCAATCAGCCATGGCAAAGTGGTTATGAAAAGCTAGCTTTTGAGGAATAACTTCTCTCTCCAATATTAAAGATGCATAAATTATTCAACCCATAGAAGAAGGTTTTACAGAGAAATATTCAAAGTTATTACAATCACTTTTCCTTTTGAAAGAACATCTTCATTTGGAAACCAACCAAAGACAAAATAGTTAATCAACCAAACTTAGGACGGAAAAAGCTTTCTTGTCACTTAACACATTTTATGTTCTGATTTCTGGATAAAGTTTGTTCACCTCAAATGCCTATGTGGTATTGATGCCTAAGAGCATAGCAACAGTTACTAGTTTTAGAGAGTTTATTTATAGCCCATCCATAAAACTTCTCCTCAGTCTGAGGAAAAAAATGCCAACCAATGTTTTTAAATGAAAGAATCTAGTTGTTTTTATATACCGAATGACATAAACCAGAACATCTGGAAATCTAAATAACCTGCTCAAAAATCATAGGTACAGGGGCACCTGGGTGGCTCACTCGGTTAAGCGTCCTGGAATTGAGCCCCACGTCAGGCTCCCTGCTTGGTGGGGAGCCTGGTTCTCGCTCTCACTCTGCCCCTCCCCATGCTCGTTCTCTCTCTCTCTCAAATAAATAAAATCTTAAAAAAAATCATAGGTACAAATTTTAAGCAACATTTTACCCACTGGAATCAAAGTGCAAATCAAAGGTATTTTCAGATTTTCCAAATAAACAAAAAATCACTAATTTTTCAGTTTGTTTTTAATTGATTAAGAAAAATATTTACTGCAGCGCCTGGGTGGCTCAGTCTGTTAAGCATCTGCCTTTTGCTCAGGTCATGGTCTCCAGGTCCTGGGATTGAACCCTAGGGCTTCCTGCTCAGCAGGGAGTCTGCTTCTCTCTTTCCCTCCCTCTGCCCCTCCCCACTGCTCATTCTCTCTTTCTCAAATAAATAAATAAAATCTTTAAAAAAAAAGATATTTACTTCCTGTGTTTTTTTTTTTTTCCTAGAAAAATCCCACGGTTTGAGGATGCATAACATCATTGTACAATATTTAGTTTGCTGAAACTAGGGATAGGAATTTCAGAGAACCTAACTGAAAACCCCTCCTCAGTCATCCAGATGGACGCTTCCCCTCTCTCCTCTAAGGAGGAACTTCTCTGTGGTTATTACCATAGTTGCTGCTAAATATTTCCAATGTCATTGCCCCAGATAATATTTTTTGACAAAATGTAGTCCAGTAATCAATCTGTTAAAATCTTAACTCCCTTTATATTTAAGTTTGCTCATTTCTTTTCAGTCCCACACAACTACTTTGCATCATACTACACTAACCCGTGTTCATCCCTCCCTTGCGTGGGCTTAATGTGGAAATAACTTTGGACAGTAATAAGAGGCTTATTCTTTCTTTCTAACTTCTTGGGCCTTGTCTTTTGGTTCATCAATACCCATGTGTTATTTTCTATTTTGAGCTTTGGCCTATGTTCTATTAAACCAATGAATGCAAATAAAGTACACTACAGAAATTTCAGAATGTGTGAGTAAAGATTCTCAGTCTACAGCACAGTTTTCTGAAAACAAAACAAAACAAAACCAAACCCCCAAAACTCAAAAAAACCCAAAAAACAGTGATGTAGGAAAGTCAAGGCAGACATCCACTCAGAGAGTTCGCACATCTCTGGGTGTATCACATCCACCTCAGAATCCACTCCTGTGCCTGATACCCAATTTGTTTACATTCTGGTGCTCCTGCCTGATTTACCGAACCTCATTAAATCTTAGTCCATGAGTACAAGTCCCTGCCACATAGTCCTAAGAGGCCACCAGATTTTCCTATATTATCATGTCAAATGTGATTTAGTCAATTAAACTCCCCAGTCCCTGGTGCTTCCCACATAGCAGGGAAAAGATAAAGCATTTGAGAGACTTAAAATCTACACATATAAATTAGAATGTCTTAAATATATCTCCTATAGAGATAAGAGGTCCTTTATGTTCCATTAAACCAATGGTTTTCAATCAGAAATGATTTTGCTTTGCATGGCAATGTCTGGAGAAATTTTCTATCATCACATCTGGGGTAAGGGTAATATTGGCACCTAGAGGGTGCAGGCCAGGGACGCTGCTAACCATCCTGTAATTCACAGGACAATACCCCACAGGAATATGTTGATAGTACTAAGCTTCAGAAACCTTGCTTTTACACAATAATTCTTAATTCTAGTTTTGTAATTCTTTGAGCATGTCTTTCAGCATTCAGGAATTTTTAATTTTTCAAAATTAATTACAATTTATTTTAATTTGGAAAAGAATATAAGCAATATGATCATCCGGGTAAGGGTCACCAAACAAAGCTGGCAAGGCAACAAAATTTAACAAGTTTGAATTTCATGGATATAAATGTTTTAGTCAAATTAAACAATTAAAAATTTGATGAGATTAATGCTGCTCAGCATTCAATGTGGTTTGACCCATAAACCAAATGTCCAATAGTTCATTGTAAAATTCTATAAAGTAATAAATATAAAGCCAACCAAGTGATTAGAATGAGCTCTCATGAAGGATCACAGGCCAGTATCTGGACTCTCCAGATAAGCATACAGCTCTAAGACTCAGCCCTTTTATGTGTTGCCAAGACTCCTGGATCCTAGAGGATTCACTGCCATCATATATTCAAGGCTTTGGATCTCTTTTATTCTCAGAAAGAATGGATGGAAATCTTTTAAGAGGACTTAAAAGATTCTGGGAGATAATGGTTGAAGGTCTCCTTGCATCTAGATTCCTCCACACATGTACCTTCAGGGTCCTCTTCTGAGCAAACCCTGGGGACAGTCTTGTCCCAGAGCCGTACTGATCCAGTCTCAGACTAACAAGGATGCATTCTGGTCTGTGGGTCATGGTTGGGAATTTTCAAGTGTGTTAGGACCAGAAATCTCCAGGAGGGAAATAGGTTTACTTTTTAATTTAAACCAACTTCTGTTCTTCTAACTCTAAAATCTATTTCAGAGTCGGCAAGTAAGTTTCATTACAAGCGCCAATTTCAATCTGTTGAAAGCACTGTGTAGAGTAGTATAAGATTCCAGGCTCTGCAGGAAAGAGTTCTGAGATCAGTCAGTGAAGATAAGCTGAAGTGATAAGGAGAAGTGGCTGCCCTTTTAGATCAATTTCCTATAACTTTCAGGGATGAGAATTTAACATCCCACCAGGCCCTACAGCCTATAATGATTTTCTTTAAGTATGATTCTTACTTACAGTAGCTGCTTCTCAGTGGTTTCCCTCCTTTAAATGAATTCATTTTGTCTTTTCCCTTTTCTAGCTACACTTACTCTTCTTGGGATCTTACCCAGTCTCCTGGATGGAAGGATGACTTAAAGGCTAATGACTTCTGAACTCTTATCTCCAGCCCAGACCTCTCCCTTAAACCTAGATTTGTGTATTTGATTGCCTACTCCACCAGTATGCCCATTAGGCAACCCAAATGTAAGATGTTTAAAAGTGAACTGATGTTCCCCTCAAACCTGTTCCTTTCCCCAGCATGGTGGCCACAAGGGGAGTAAGGATGTTATCTGGGCAAATCATTGGGTGAGATGACCCACGCCAAATGCCCATGTATTGGGGCATGGAAGAAATCTGAAAATCTTTCCACAATCTCTCTCTAAGGTAAACAAAGACAGTTGAGGATAAAAAGCCATGATGCAGGGCATGGGAAGGGAGGGTCTCAGGGCAGCGGGTGCCAATGACAGCCATGATATGGAGATGGCCCAGCCAACACAGAGAGCTGGTCAAGCCCTGGGAGCAGTACTATGTTCCACCTGCACCAAGAGAATAGATAACGGAGACCAACGCGGGGGTGGGTGCTGGGATGATAAATGCAGATATGAAACGCCAAGCAGGAAAAGACTACTCACTGTGATAAGACAGCATATGAACCAGACACATTTGCCCTCCACCATGATGCCACATAACCTGCTCTCTGTAACCCAGTGCCAGTGGGATTGGGGGCAGCTGGAGGAAAAACTTTTAGAGGAAAAAGCAGTACAGTTACAGACTTTTAAATCTGCACTGAAAAAAAAAAATGGGAAAAAAACTGAATGAACTGAATATTATCCAAAAGACATTTTCAACCCTGCAAAAAGAGCTACCTGAAGCAGCAAAATCGTATTCTCCGTTATCAGCAGAAATGGTGGCTCATGACTGAGTTGAGTTCAGCTACAGAGAAACGAAGAAAAATATGACTCTTTGTGCACCCTGATGTTTATAGCAGCAATGTCCACAATAGCCAAACTGTGGAAAGAGCCAAGATGTCCATCGACAGACGAATGGATAAAGAAGATGTGGTATATATATATACAATGGAATATTATGCAGCCATCAAAAGGAATGAGATCTTGCCATTTGCAACGACGTGGATGGAACTGGAGGGTATTATGTTGAGCGAAATAAGTCAAACAGAGAAAGACATGTATCATATGACCTCACTGATATGAGGAATTCTTAATCGCAGGAAACAAACTGAGGGTTGCTGGAGTGGGGGGTGGGGTGGGAGGGAGGGGTGACTGGGTAATAGACATTGGGGAGGGTATGTGCTCTGGTAAGCGCTGTGAATTGTGCAAGACTGTTGAATCTCAGATCTGTACCTCTGAAACAAATAATGCAATATATGTTAAGAAAAAAAAAAGAAGAAGAAGGTAGCAGGAGGGGAAGAATGAAGCGGGGGAAATCGGAGGCGTAGACAAACCATGAGAGACGATGGACTCTGAAAAACAAACTGAGGGTTCTAGAGGGGAGGGGGGGTGGGAGGATGGGTTAGCCTGGTGATGGGTATTGAGGAGGGCACATTCTGCATGGAGCACTGGGTGTTATGCACAAACAATGAATCATGGAACACTACATCTAAAACTAATGATGTAATGTATGGGGATTAACATAAAAATTAAAAAATTAAAAAAAAAAATATGACTCTCTTTATGACCATGTTGGGACTGTAAACTTCAAACCCATTAAACATATAAACAGAACATATAAATACACGTGGCTTTGAGTCAAAAGGCCAATCTGTCTCTGTTACAGTTGTACTTTAATGTTTACATAAGTTATAAATTGAAAATATGTGTGAAATTTAAATAAATGCTCATCAGCCACCACAGGATGCAACCAAGTCTCTGTTGTAAGTTTCAAGAAAAAAAAAATACATAAAGCATATTACTGAGGGCTGCATAATCGAGCTTTGTATTCCAGAAAGCATTTGTTGGTCATGTGCACGTAAAGCCAAAGGTCTATTTCTGGTAGCAACACCCTATTGTCTTGCTCAAAGGCAATCATTAGTGTGTTCAATACATCCAGCAATCTCACAAAACACTGGAAATATTGTAACCCTCTAATGCCACAATGCATCCCAAAGTCATCGATGTCTGCACGAAGCAGCGACAACAGATACCTACACAGGCTGCTTTCTTTGTTACCATCCTAAAGCAATTTTTTTCCAGCACACATATCAACTGGAGAACATACACTGTCTAATGGCTACTGCAACGGGGTATTGTCATTTTCTCTTCTGTTACTGCCCATGCAAGTTTCAAATGGAAATGACTATAATCATGAAGGGAGGGACAGCAAATCCACCTCCCTGGGGAAAAGCGGAATCGAACCCCTCTCTTTTATAATTATCCATAAATATTTATGTTTTACTGCCCATTAATCTTTACATTCCAAAATAAGAGACATATTCTTATAATATGCCTTTCATTATTCAAAGAAAAAAATTAAGCTTCATGTTTGTAATGTACAAATAATATTGGACTTCAGTGCCAATGTTTCTGTTTTAAATTATTTTCAGCTTGTAATAAAAGAAGGTAAATTTTCTCAAAACAGAATTGAACAAGGATATGTTAAGAATCTAAAAAATCTGATTCTCAGGTCCTGGATATGTATAAGACTTGCATATTCCACCAAGATTCAAACTACCCATTTGATTTATGAACATGTTATTGGCTGAAAATATAATTGAGGCATAAAGGGGCTGAATGATTGTCAGCGAAAGGAATAGTGGGCTGTTCTAATTTAAGGGCTGGAAAGATGCTGGCCAGTCCCAGTTCAGCATTTTACATCTACTCTGCAAACAGTTAATCCTTATAAAACATAAATCTTAGGGAACTTAATTTTCATGAAACACTGACCATAAATAATCACCATTGTCCCAATGAGACAAAGGAACAAGCCCTTCAATTTATTCCACCCAAGTTCTGCAATACTATGCAGACGGGAAATTCTTGTCCACATGACCACTGGGTATTAGGAGGAAACTATAATTTGCTGCAAACCAAATTAGGCAACAAAGTCCCTAATCAATGGAGAGCAAATATATTTGATTAGGCAAATGCGGGGTAATTTTAGAATGCAGTACAGAATGAAGTTTGGCTAATCTTTGATTCATGGATCACTCATTTTTTACAGTTCAAATCCAACCCTGTTTCCATGGAATAAAGTACTTCCAAATTCCATAATTCAATATGGACAACCATGACAAACACTAATGAATAGAGCATGCAAGTTACTGTTCTTGTTCTGATGGCTCACTAGCTTTTTTAAATGTTGAAGCTTAAACAGCGTGAAGGATTTCTCAAGGGTAAAACAGTAAATAGAAATGTGCCAACTACCATGGGACCCTCCTACTTTTGTCATCAAGAAATTGGTTTCTTGATCATCTCAGAGGTAAACAGCATATATTAAGTGCACCCAAACATGCCATATGTCACATTATGCAAAATAAATGGGGTAGGCATATCATTGCATGTCCAGGTAGCAGAGAAACATCTGGGATCAATGAAGCACAGTTTCCCATAAAGTAAAGAAAAGCTGATTTAAGGGGGAATGAACATGAAATAACTATTAACTCGTAGGCATGTTGTTTCAAGTTAATATAAAATCAAATGAAATCAGACCACCTTTGCTGATACAGCGTCACGTTACAATATGTATCAGAGGGAAAGGAGAATAGAAGTCTGTATTCCCCGAAGAAAACAAGGAAATACCATCTAAATATTCACAAGGGAAGGTGAGATTAAAAATATGTCAATTAAAACCTGAGTTTAGGTCTAAGAGGCTATCAGAAGGTAATATATACAAAAGACATGTTTTTGCAATTTTAATTTCAGGAAATAAAGGGGGCTCTTTTTAAAACATAAGTTTATTTGAGGTACAAAATAAAAGCCAGAAGAGCAATATAATCTCTTTGAATGCAGTACCAATGCACTCATAATTTTCTCAGATGATTTCAAATAATTCACCATCTTGATCTTCCTTGGGAGAGAATCGATATGCTATTTCCATCCTAATCATTCATCCTGAGCTATATTTTTTTTCCTAAGGAAATGGGAGATGTTTGACACAGTACCAAAGTCCTCGATATCTCAGATTACTAAACCGCCTTTCCACTCACAGATGAAAAGTATAGATAGCTAGGAAATAGACCAAAATCTGGAGCTTTATAAGCCAATATATAAATTACAACGTGAGGTAGAACTAATACTCAAATATTTAACGTCACACAGATTTATGAAGTTTAGTTTATTTCCTTAAGACCATTAACATGGAGGCCTAAAAAGATGACAAAATAAAGTCTAAAACTGAAGCAAGTGGCTGGAGAATTGAAACCAACAAGCCCTCTAGGCCTAGTTACTTTCATATCCTGGGGCGTGAAATGGCCAAGTATCTGCATCCTTTCTCATTTTCTATTTGCAAACCGACAAATCTTTAGAGTGGAATGTCTCACTCCAAGAAGAAAAGATTGAGGATACAGAGATATTGATTTTAATACATGATACCAAATATCAACAAAGAAAAGCTACTGAAAAAGAATTACAATAAAAAAATGAACAGGTGTAATTATTTTGCAACCAAAACAAACAAGTCCAGAGAAAAGAATTAACTGCCTAGAAGCGTGCCTGGCACATACGAGGGAGGCAGAGATGGGACAGGACGAAGGGGAGAATGTCATTCATTGATTCCTATGCTCTGTGACTGTGACATAATTTACAAGCCCCATGCAAAATGAAAATGCAAGCCCCCTTGTTTAAACATTATTACAAAGTTCAAGATGGTGAGAGCGGAACACTGAATCAAGCAGGGAAGCCCTTCTGAATGCAGGGCTCAGTGTAGCTGCCCAGGGCGTACCCCTGCCAGGCTGGTCCATCTCCTACCCCGATCATCTGAGCAGCCTCACTGGGCTCTCTCAGGCTTCCAGACCACCCTGGTTCTGAGGGCAGACACAGCTCTTTCCTCTTCCTTCCCCTCAGGTTCTAAACACACACAGGGCTTCATGCCTTAATGTGCTCCTTCCGGTTTGGTCCTCAAATCTCCCGCCTTCATCATTGCAGAATAGTACAATCATGCTATCTCCACTCCCTCACCCCAGCCGCTTCTCACCTACCCCCAGATGGCTTCTGCCCCCTCCACAACTTCAGCACCTTGCAGTTTCTAAATCCAATGGACACTGTTAACTTCTTACTCATATTTATATACATTCATTTGTTCACCACACATGCATTCGTTTATTCAACATACACTCAGTAAGGGCTGCTGTGACTCAGATATTATGCTACACACTTGACAGTGTTGACAATGGTCAAAAACAACAGTGCATACATGTGCAAACACACACAGGCTGCTCCTGGGGGAGTGACTGCACCCTGACTTCTGTGAAGTGTTCATCTCCTGAATTCCCTCCTCCCTGTCAGCCCTCCCCAACTCTCTACGCTGATTCTTCTCTACCCTGAATGTTGCTGTCATCCTGATTCCCCAGTCTGGGCCCTCTTCGTGGGGCTCTGACATTCCCACCACTTATACAGCGATGCTTTCTATGTCTACATATTTACTGAACTTGACCTAGTTCTCTGCCTACATAGCCACTTGCCTGCTATTTTCATTTACATGGCCCACATGCACTCCAAACAGAGCCTGTCCCGATCTGAACTCATTTGTTTGAGCTTCATTTTCCTTCTCTTTGTAGAAGAGATCCACTGCATGGATTACACCTTAATGTGATTTTGTGTGCTTGTTTGTGACCCCACACTAGCCTAGAAATGTCTCTTTGTCCCTAATACAGTGCCTGGTACTTGGTAGATGCTCCAATTTTTGTTGAGATAAACAATCCTCCTGCCTAGGGCTCTTTTTGTAATTTTATCTCCTTGAACGATTTCAAGCTTGAGTGTGCAATTGAATCTTATTATAATAAATTATAATGCTAATTTCAGTCAGAGCCAAGAATCCTAAATTGAAGAAGACACTGAACTGGACATTGCCAACATTTAATTCCCCATGAAATATCAGGTCTGACTAATCCTTTAATTCATTACACCATTTTATTCAGTTTATTAAATGCTTCAATTTACTGGGTGACTTTTCTCTTCACAGGCCAAAGTGCATTTACATGGGCAATAGTAAGTCCTCGATGTATTGGATCTGAAATAACTAAAATCACAAATCATTTTGGTCCCATTTTGACAAACCACTTTCAGGAGGATAGAAGATGGCATGTTTGGGGGGGGGAAGTGACCTCAGAGATCATTGAGTTCTACACCTACACCTATACTTTAAAAATGACAGGACTGAGGCTCAGTAAAGTGAAATGACCCATCAGTGTCACAGGGAGTCAGTGGCAAAGCAGTCAGGAGATTCCAGACATAGATTCCTACAAATAGGTGTCGTTTTCATGACCCCCAAATCACCCTTTGTCTCCAAACCTCATGGCAGAGACTGCTGGCTCTTTTTCTACTTGCATTTTCTCCTTCCACTTAGTAATATAACCCCATCATTTTAGTGTGGCATGTGGCCACCTAGAAGAAAGAGGACATTTCTCAGCCTCTCCTGCAGTTATGTACGACCAAGTGGCCACATTCTGATCCACAAAATGTTAGGTGGAGTGGTGTTGTGCATCTTTTGGAAACTGTTGTGAAAAGAAAGGAACTTGAGCAGGTGTGACTTCTCTTCCACCATACTCACTGGAATGCTGCCATAACGATTAGAGTGCAGGCAGCCATCTTGGGCCACGAGGTAGAGGCACTGAACTGAAGTTGGCAGAGAAATAAAATAGAAGGAGTTTGGGTCTCTAACGCCGAACCAGTCAAGTGTTCCAGATTCTCTAGGTCCCTTTTACATTAGAGAAAAATTAGTTCTATCTTATTTAAGCCCTAATTGTTATGGATTTTGTATCACATGCAGATATACCTAATCCTGACCGATATAAGCCACATGCCCTGTATTTTCCTCATTTCACCTCCTCTACCTGTAGATCTCACCTTTAGGTTCACTTTACCTTCCTCATGATTCAGAACAGCTCCATATCTGCCCCTCCCACCACATAAGTCTATCACTGCTCCCTCAAAAGAGGAAGCTCTCATACAGATCCTATTTCAGTCTTCTATGAAGCCTGTGCCTTCTATGAAATCAACAGCACATGAAGTCTACTGGTGTTGAGAATGAGTACCCTCAGGTCCTGCAAGATTCTTATTCACTAAATCAGGATTTAACTGTACTCGATGTTCTATATTTGTAGGGCAAAGAGTACAACGAAACGCTGCAGAAAAGTTTTTGACTAGAACCTGAACAAAAAAAGATTATTAGCTCTACATTAACTAGAAAATCTAATTCACTAGAACCCCTCCCCTGCCCCCACTCACCAAGCCTTCCAGCGAAATCAAAATCCCGTGTTTCCAAATTATCCTCATAAAAACATGCACAACGATCCACAGTTTACAGATGAAGAAGAGAAAAGTGGAAAATGTACAGCATATTTCTAAAAGTGAAACCACCAGGCAGTGAACATCTTACCTCCTGATGTAAAGACTGGCCCAACAGTGATTTTTGCTCCCTTTCACAGTGATTTTTGCTCCCTTTCCATTCGAGTCTGCAACAGCTGCCACACTTTGGAAAGATGGTTTGTTTGTTTGTTTGTTTGTAATCAATGGCCTCTAAATATAGAATTACTTTACTACCACAACAACAAAACAAGAGACACACTTAATGAGGAGAACTTCCATCATCACCTGGGGCTGGAGGTAAAACTGGGGTCCTTAGCATTTTCTCCAAGCTGCCAGTTAGCCTCACCGTGAGTTGAGAGCCTCACCAGACACACCAGGACCTGAGAGCAAATGCCTAGCCCCATTTGGGTGCAGGGGCAGTAAGGAAACTAGATCGGTGAGCTCTGTTGGAAATGTACTTAAAATTACTAATATTTGTCCTCAGTTTTACAGATAAGGCATTTCTACATGCATCCTGTCACTTTTTTAAATAAAGATTTTATTTATTTGAGAGAGAAAGAGAGAGAGCACAGGAACAGAGGAAGAGGGAGAGGGAGAAGCAGACTTCCCGCTGAGCAGGGAACCCAATGTGGGACTCGATCCCAGGACCCCAGGATCATGACCTGAGCCGAAGGCAGACACTCAAATATCTGAGCCACCCAGGCGCCCCTCATCCTGTAACTTGATTTAAAAAGTTCAGCCCCAGAGTTTCTTTCTGGAATGATTACTAGGAGCATAGGGTTGATGAACCTCACGTGGAAATTCAGCTCTAATGAGTAGTGCTCAATTTTGTGTCAGGGTGTCAGTCTCATGGGGGCAAAGTTAATATAATAGAGTAACAGTGATAATAGTAAGAAGGTCATTGTGCAAGCTCCCTTGCATTTTGGAAACTCTCATCATCCTATGTTTTTCTCTTCTCAGATTCATTACATTCTTGTATGTTTTCCTCCACCTTTTCTAAATAGTGGGTCTCCTCATACTTGAGCATCTTCCTTCCCAAGGGTATCTGTCTCTGTTTCAAAGTTCTCATTTCTACAGGCAATTCTATCAAGGCTTTCTGTATTTCTGCATGCTCTCACTAATAATCACTGCTGTGGCTTCTCTCTGAACCTTTTCTCATATATTGACATGCTCCTTTGCAGTGAAGGGTCCAGGGGTCTCTTAACAGGAGAACACTCAAGATTTGACCAGCTCGAAAGGCGAGGCACTATGAAAGGCATATACAAAATGTCCAGTCTTTGTTCCGGGCGTGTCTATACCTTGCTTAGCATCACCTTTACTTCCTACAGATTTGGCTGGACAGTCCTTGTAATGGATGAGAGTGACCCGTAAGGGCAGCACATGAGAAGCGGATGGAAATGTCCTCAACTGCTTACCAAAATGTAGTAGGACAACAGAAAATTAAATATGTGTATAGGAAAGAAGTAGGTAAAATGAGGAATGTTACTAAATTGAGTGGAACATGCAGTCATATTTATATGTATAAAATATACACACATATATAATTACCTATCTATCTAATCTATCTATAATTTGGCCCCAGCCCCAGCACAGTCCCTTGTATACAATGCAGATATTCTATTAACACTTCTGACATACATACAGATTACAAGCCTGTCTCATCTTTCTGATAGAAGCTCACTGCTGCAAGTACTACCTCTTATATTCTAACATCCAGTATA
The DNA here is from genome assembly GCF_002201575.2 of Neomonachus schauinslandi. Lineage (NCBI taxonomy): Eukaryota > Metazoa > Chordata > Mammalia > Carnivora > Phocidae > Neomonachus > Neomonachus schauinslandi. The sequence goes on from NC_058405.1 coordinate 71,923,374, forward strand.
AAAGGATGAATCACATACTCAAGACCATTTCATTTCTACACAACTATTTTTATTTTTAAATGGTAAGAAACTATTACCTAGAGATACACATATTTTCTATGTGCTTCACTTTTTTCCTGTGAAATAGAAGGAATTTTACCAGAGGACCTATGGAGCACCCCATCCTGGGGTTAATATTCCACTTTACTATCAAAGCTCACTTTTATGAAATGCCAAGCAATATATCTCCTTGTCTTCGCCATCTATGCAGTTTCAGGAGAATTAGCGAGGTCTACTTTGGATTTCATTTGCTGTTTTCCCCCCAACAAGCCTGGGGCACAGAAATCAGAACTGAGGCAGCTGTCCCGTCAAAAGCTTCGGGTGGACAGATCACAAGCTTAACAGGGAAGTCACCTCATTGGTGAGTACTCCATACATAGGATCGAGCTGCTAGTATCAGGGCAGGATTGACATGCACATGACCTAGAAATGATACCGACTATACAACATATTCTTTTCACATATACACATGGATTAATCAAGTGAGAGGAGCCAAATGTGATGGTGTGTGCAAAACATCAGCATTCTCCCCCCCGGGGCAAAGCTTCAATCACAGAATCAGGATTTCCCAGCTTGAATTCTTCCTCCTGCTTTGAACTGTAATGTAGTGATCCAGGAATAACTGTAATAAAGATTTAGGGAGGAGTGAAGAAGGGGCAATTTGATCACAAGCCTGGAAATAAAATATTTTGGCTGTCAGTCCTGTCACATTTGAATGCCTAGCCCATCTTCCTGCCTGAAAATGAGGGCTTCCTGTTTGTTCTGGAAATTAGCAGATAAACGTGGGTAAAATTAAGCAAGCAAGGCACAGGCAGAGATTCTTGAATTGTGAATTCTGACCCTTGCTCTCGCACTGCCTATGTATCGATAGGTTATTTAATCTCTTCAACTGTAAGATGAAAAGCGAAGGGCAATTATGTTTCTTGAAAGAGTGCTGAGGGAGAGAATTCACAAAAGAACACTGGCTGTTGGACTGTCAAAGCCAAAGCTTTTGATAAGAACAGAGCATCATCTCCTATTATTTAGTGAGAGGCTGCGGAACAACGTGCTTTTCTAAGCGCTGAGGCATGCAGCACTCAGCTGAAGTCTAAAATGTCATCAACGTCCATAATAAGCACAAGTCACATTTAAGGGCTCTGAGGTTTGGAAAGTCAGCAGTTTCTTGTTTAGTGGCCTAAAGTCAAGGGCAGTCATTTGTGTAACAAAAAATATTCAGATAATGTTCTTTTTTTTTTAAAGATTTTATTTATTTATTTGACAGAGAGATAGAGAGAGAGCACAAGTAGGCAGAGTGGTAGGCAGAGGGAGAGGGAGAAGCAGGCTCTCCGCTGAGCAGGGAGCCGGATGTGGGGCTCGATCCCAGGACCCCAGGATCATGACCCAAGCCGAAGGCAGGTGCTTATTAACCAACTGAGCCAGCCAGGCGCCCCTCAGACAATGTTCTGAATAAACCCTCCTCTCCATTTTCTGGGATTTAGTAAGTTGTTCTGGATTGTTTCAAAGTTTGCTCATTAATTTAAATATCAAGTAAATATGTCATAATAGATACACTAAACGTCAGCTGATATAAATGAAAATTAGCTCAACAAAATATTTTTCACCACGTCCCTTTTGTTTTAATTGAAGTATAATTAACTACAGTGTTGTATTAGTTTCAGCTGTACAATGTAGTGATTCAACAATTCTATACATTTTTCAGGGCTCATCATGATAAGTGTGCTCTTAATCTCCTTTATTATTTCACCCATCCTCCCCATCTACTTCCCCTCTGATAACCACCAGTTTGTTCTCTGTATTTAGGAGTCTGGTTTTTTTGTTTGTCCCTTTTTCTTTGATTTGTATTGTTTCTTAAATCCCACACATGAGTGAAATCATATGGTATCTGTCTTTCTCTGACTGACTTATTTCACTTAGCATTATACTCTCTAGATTCATCCATGTTGTTGCAAATGGCAAGATTTCATTTTTTATGGCTGAGTAATATTCCATTGTATGTATATACCACACCTTCTTTATCCATTTATCTACTGATGGACCCTTGGGTTGCTTCCATATCTTGGCAATTGTAAATAGTGTTGCAATAAACATAGGGTGCATGTATCTTTTTGAATTAGTATTTTCATTTTCTTTGGATAAAGACCTAGTGGTAGAATTACTGGATCCTATTTCTAATTTTTTGAGGAATCTCCATACTGTTTTCCACAGTGGCTGCACCAATTTGCATTCCCACCAACAGCGCACGAGGGTTCCTCTTTCTCCACATCCTTGCCGACACTTGTTATTTCTTGTGTTTTTGATTTTGGCCATTTGATAGGGGTGAAGTGATACCTTACTGTGTTTTTAATTTGCATTTCCCTGATAATTAGTGATGTTAAACATCTTTTCACATGTCTGTCGGCCATCTGTATGTCTTCTTTTGAAAAATGCCTATTCAGGTCCTCTGCCCATTTTTAATTGGATTATTGGGTTTTTTGGTGTTGGACTGTATAAGTTCATTATATATTTTGGATATTAACCCCTTATCAGATATATCATTTGCAAATATGTTCTCCCATTCAGTAGGTTGCTTTTTTTTTGTTGATGGTTTCCTTCACTGTGCAAAAGCTTTTTATTTTGGTGCAGTCCCAACAGTTTAATTTTGCTTTTGTTTCCTTTGCCTGAGGGGACATAGCTAGAAAAATGTTTCTATGGCTGGTGTCAAAGAAATTACTGTCTTTGTTTTCTTCTAGGAGTTTTATGGTTTCAGGTCTCACATTTAGGTCTTTAATCCATTTGAGTTTATTATGTGTATGGTGTAAGAAAGTGGGCCAGCTTCATTCTTTTGCATGTAGCTGTCCAGTTGTCCCAGCACCATTTATTAAAGAGACTATCTTTTCCCCATCACATGTTCTTGCCTCTTTTGTCATAGATTAATTGACCATATATCACTATGTCCCTTTTGTACTTTGGTTAAAAGGACACAAAAGCAGTGGTTTTTGCTTCCTTCTTGTCTCTCTGTTCATGTACCCCTTCTATTTCTTTCAGTATTATACATGCATGAATTTGAGAAGGTAAATATAATATTACTTAATTAGCTCCTTTATTGTGGTTTATTCCTAAAATATACTCTAATTTTAACTTGTCTGGTTGAAATAAGACAATTTAAAAGATTGAATTATTTTCTAATGGTCAAATTTGGAAGCCATGTAGATATTCTTGGTTATCAATACTGGGAGAAAATGCAGTACAATTCAACATAAAGAATTAAGCTAGTTTCATCTAGAAGGTAGTTTCTTAAAAAAAAAAAAGAGAGAGAGAGAAACTGCATTATTAGAAATACTTCATTTTAAAAAGTCTAATAATTGTTTCCAGAGAAAGCTGGAGAGTTAAGTCTTAAGAACACAAGAAACCATCTGTGATACTAAATGTAAGATATATGGCTTGACAGATCCTCTTGCTTTTCCATAAAGCCACACACATTACATTGTTGGAAAAACTGAATTAACTACATAGAGGCATACTGAAAGGCACCTGAAATTCACTGGCTTTTTATCATCAATCGAGCTGGTTTATTTTAAAACTAAATTAAATTTGATGGTTAATAATGGTAGGCTATTGATCTGGTATGTATTTCAATGTCAAATTTTCATACAAGTAAAGTCTAAAAAGATGTCTGCATAAAGCCTATCTGTTTGGAAGTCTATATGTAAATACATATTAAAAACCACCACTGTAAACAGCTACTATTTTGACTTCCCCAATAAAAACCTAGCTGTGTAAGTATGATGTAAGCACAGAAAAAAATAAATTGTATACATTGGAACCCTGGACATGTATTGCTGAGAATTAGTGGTAGATGGAGAAAACTTCAGGAAGGTGGAAGTGGATAATGGGCCTGGAGCTGACCATTCATCAACAGCAACAGGAAGGCTCACAGGTTGTTCCTTGTCTAGAACTGCAAGAGCAAGGAAGCCCACAATATATTTAGTAAGAAATGACATCTCAGGAAGGTTTATTGAAGGGTTCATTGGCTGTAAGATTACTATATGGAATTCTAATTCCAACTTTCAGTCTTCCATGTCAGCCTGTTTTTCCTCTTCAATTCTATGGATCAATAAAATTTCAAAGCCCGTATAACATATGTTTCCAATCCAGAAGTATCGTTATTTACACATAAAATCTTAGTCCTAGAGAAACAGATATTGCACAAAGCTTAAAACCCTGCATCCTCATTCTAAGTAGGATGAGTGGCCAGGCCATTCTTTTGACCGTCAAAGCAGCATTCTGTTTTCCCCAGTAGCTGTACCTTGACATAAGTGTTTTGGTAAAAGACATGCTTTCTCACTGCATCAACTTTGTGGAAATTCAATTTCTCATGGTATTTTTTTCCCTGCTGTCCTTAGTAGGAAAAAAAAAAAAAATGCATCAGAGCAGTAGGAATGGCTTCTCAAATATTTTGCTTTCACCCAGGATGCAGTGTTGTTAATGTTGCATGGATAGCAGAAATGTAATGGCAGCCAAATAAATACAGAAGAGAAGATTCTGCAGTGAGAAGATGAGAGAGACCTAATGTACAGCGCAGTGATTATAGTCAACAATACTGTATTATGTACTTTAAATTGGTAAGAGACTAGATCTTAAATGTTCTCACCACAAAAAAGAAAATCCTATGACGTGCTAGAGGTGTTAGGTGTATTGAATTAACACATTGTATGCCTTAAACATACACGTTATATGTCAGTTATATCTCAAAAAACTGTCTCTGCAACAGGGTCTACTCATCAAAACACATCTGAAACAGAGCAAGAGTTCTAAAAGAAATTTCTTTATATTAATAAATTAGCCACTAAAAAAGGACTGGTCTCACACTGATTGTCTTCACTTCCTTCCAAAATTTTTACTAAAGCATCAGTATAGACAAAAGAGAGTATCATGATAAGCAAAACCAGGCTAAGTCCCCACTCTTAAGCGACTCTTGGACTATATACAGGTTGAGAGAGATTATTAAACAATCCTAAATGTTCTAAAAGTGCAGCTCTGATAAAAGCCACGAAGGAAAGAATGCAAAGGTGATATCGTGTGTGTGGCTGGGGGGCATGAGGGTTAATCTAGTGAAGAAGGCCAGGACAGGCTTTCCTGAAGATGAGATGCTTTATCTGAGATCTGTTAACTTGTGTGAAGAATGAAAAGAAACATAAGCCTGGGGGTGGGAGCAGAATATGCAAAGGCCCTGGGTCAGGAGGGGGCATGCAAGCACCTGAAGGATGGTCAGGATTGCATTGGTGGAGAGAGTGAGGGCAGCCTGGTGGGAAATGGCACTAGAGAGCAGAGAGGAAGCATAGCTCATTGTACCTCAGAGTTCCTACCATGCAGAGTAGTTATTATTTTAAGAGCCATGGCAAGCCATCTAGGTTCAAGCTTTTCAATATTTTCCTGATTATAGAGAAATATTCATCCCTATTCTTAAAGATAAGCCTTTAAGAAATTTTTCAACACTTTGTAATGACACAGTTCTACTTAAATGAAAGTTCTTTTCCATAATTTCAAGGCTTACATAGAAAACAATCTATATAGTTAGTTTAATCTTTTTGTGCATCAATACTAGTAGAGCACCCTAATTTTAAATTATTTTTGTGTAAGGTGGACAAAAATTATTTCCTACTTGAAATTAATTCATAAGACTAATATGTAATTATTTGTCGTGTCAGGATTTCCTCAGAAAAAAAATTTTTTTCTGAAAGTACTCTTTATTTTAAATATTTTGTAAAGGAATCTTACTGTTAGTCATTTTCTCTTTGAGATTATGTCACAAAAATGCTGTGAATTAAATTCTCATGCATGCTATCCCTAGATGAAGGACAGGAATTCCTCAAACCATATTACATGATAGATTAACACTAGAAAGGCTTTTCTCCAAAAGGGCTGTCATTAACCAATTTTAGAGCCAACATCCTTGAGTACCACGGTAGTTTACAATCATTGAAATCATTAAGATTTATGTAAAGCACCTGTCTTCCCACCACAGTTCACATTAGCCAAAATCGCTATCAAAAACGTAAGCTTGGTGCACAGTGCTGCTAAATGTAGGACAGAACTAATGATGCAAACAATATGAGCAAACAAAAAACACCACCAGGTAAAACAGTGCTGAATGGAGCCTGGAAGGCAAAGGAAGAAGGGACCCTGCATTTCAGCGGGGGCACAGGGTGCCCAGGGCAGTGCGTCTTGCGTGCTGTTAAACCCTGCTCTCCCATTTCATCCTCCAGTCATCTTGCCTAACCACCCATAAGCAGAGCTGGGTAGACTTTGTGGCATTGGGAAGAAGAAATGCTGTATAACAATTCTTTTTTCTTCCCCTGTTCTCTTGGGGAGGGGGGGACCTGCCTACAGACTTGCTCTGGCTTCTCAGAGTTGCTTTCAGGGCAGTTAAGAAAGGGCGAAAACTGGAGAAGTCAGCAACATTCAACGAAAGGGTGCTTGAGCTCTGGGCACAAAGGTGTCCTCAACCACATAAGGATTCAGGACTCATGATTCCTGGTGTGGAGGGAAAGATCACAGAGATTACTCTCAAGCCCTTTCCCTCATATGTATGACTGCCTTCATTGTGAAGTCCAAAAAAGTCACACATGCGGATTGCAATACTCGTTATAATAAGCTAGAGAGAATGGGCTGCACATGCCTACATGGGCCTGCTCTGGACCACCCTGGACCACCCTGGGATCATCCAGGAGGGATCGGCCCTTCTAGAGGTGCTGAAAGGAAGCCAAACCCCAGGGATCCTCTTAACTTAATCTGCCCGACCACCATGTGACCATTCGAAGATGCGCCAGAGCCAAACAGAATGGGAAGTGAACACACAAACCCACACATGTGCACACAGGCAAGAACACACATGTACACCGGTGTGCTGACCCATATGGAGTAGTGCTCCTTTAGACGCTTACTAAAATATCCTCCCATATTTTGAACCAAGTAGAAAAAGTTAGTAAAAACTCAACAACAAAAAATAACTGAATATAATACCTGCTTGCCTCAATCTGTTCTTACACAATTGTCAACTCTCATGAACCTCTCCAACAGGGGATGGAATGCCTGGCCACATGGACCAGGGACAGCTGGCTGTGCCCCACGTAAAGTAATAGAGGGTCAGAAACCAAACTAATAGCTCGTTTTAATTTAAACATTTGGTATTGTTTGTTGTGAAAATTTTAAATTATTTTTGATTGTTAAAAATATTGCATTAAAAGATTATTTACTTGATTTGGTGCCCAAGGTGAAGCCTTCACTCACACCACCCTAATCCTGGCCCTGTGACATGCACCCCATGCATACACATCACCATGCACACATCCACATGCACGAATACACACACACACACACACACACAAAGGCTGAACTGGACAAGATCTCACTTTTAGGGAGTGTGAGAGACAAGACACAAAGTACTTTTTTCATGGCTTTCAGAATCCATTTGGCTCTCTGTGCTCCTTTCACAGCCCCCAGCAGACAAGAATCAAAGCGGCATCAAGGACCAACAGCCAGCCTCAGGCACACTGAGTTTTATTTAGATCCTCATGGGTTTGATGGGCTCCAATAACTCAACAGTCCACCAGAAAGCAGGACATGAAGAAGCTCTCACTTAAAACCCTCTGAATTAGACTCACGCTGTCCCTTATCACCAAGAATCTTATCAAGTAACAGTGAAACTTTCCACTTAAAATGAGCCAGAATAATACGATTTAGAAAACACAGTATTTATTTTCAATGGACAAGTGACGCCTCTGGTTTTAACTTGATCACTGTAGTTTGTATTTGCCTGTGTGTTCAATAAACATTGTCAAAGGAATTGACTGTCCACACGGAGAACACCACTAAAGGGTGAAAAATAAGCCCCTTAAATTCATTATATGATATGTGAGGGTACTGTTCAATATAATGTGACTCTACTCTTTGCTAGGAACATACACACCCCCTGAAGGTGGGATATATTCAGGCCCAAGCAGAAAAAATTCCTGCCTCTAAGGAAATTAAATTCCGTTCCATGCAATAACAAAATAAATCAATTATATAGTTATGTGGTATGTGTGCCGGTGGCATAGTGTCCTCCCCAAATTTATGACCATCGGGAAACTCTGAACGTGACCTTATTTGGCTATAGGGTCTTGGCAGATGTAATCAAGTTAAGCTGAGGTCACAATGGCTTAGTGTGGATCCTAAATCCAATAAGATTGATGTACATATAAGAAGAGGGAAATTTGTTCAGAGAGAGACACACAGAGGGAAGATAAATGGTGCTGTTGGGTCAAAAGAGGTGGGGGCTGTGTTAACATCATGTAGCTCACTGGTGGTTTCAGTATCTTTTGGTAAAATCCTTATTAAAGTGGGTTTGAAAGAGAATGGAAGAATTTGGTACAATGAGTACAGACAACACTATCAAAAAGTTTTGCTGAAAAGAGGAGCAAATTATTAACATTACCTTGCAACAAAATACTGGAATATTTCAAATTGGTCAAGTTCTTCAGTGACCATATTAGTAATTAATCTATTTCTTATAAATACCAAGCTATAAGAGAATACATATACTAGGTTATTGTTATATATAATAGATGCTATATAATTATATAAATATATGCTACATCATTTATACAAACATAAAAATTATATAACTTTTTAACTAAAACTTTTTATTTTGAGATCACTGTAGACTCACATGCTGTCGTAAGAAAGAATACAGAGAGATCCTGTATACCATATACACAGTTTCTCCCTGTGGTAATGTCTTGGAAAACTGTAGGATAATATCACAACCAGAATATCACCATTGATACAATGCACCAATCTTACTCAGATTTCCCTAGTTTTACCTATTCATGTGTGTGCATGTGTTCATATGCAATTTTATCACTACCACAATCAAGATACAGAAGGATTCCGGGCGCCTGGGTGGCTCAGTTGGTTAAGCGACTGCCTTCGGCTCAGGTCATGATCCTGGAGTCCCGGGGTCGAGTCCTGCATCGGGCTCCCTGCTCGGCGGGGGGTCTGCTTCTCCCTCTGACCCTCCCCCCTCTCATGCTCTCTCTGTCTCAGTCTCTCTCTCAAATAAATAAACAAAATCTTAAAAAAAAAAAAAAGATACAGAAGGATTCCATTACCACAAGGAACTCTCATGTTGGTCACGTACGGTTATAACCATACCCACCTTCCTCCCACTACCCCATCTCCCATCTGTAACCCCTTGACCTGCTAACTAATCTATTCTCTATTTCTACAATTTTATCATTTCAAGAAGGTTATATAAGCGGAGTCATACAGTATGTAATGTTTTGGTACTGGCCTTTGTCACTCAGCACAATCTCTGAAGATCTGCCCGGGTTGATGTGTGTATCAACAGTATGTCCCTTTTTGACTGCTGAGTAGTATTCCATGGTATGGTCGCGCAACATGTTTAATCGTGTACCTACTGAAGGACTTCTGGGTTGTTTCCAGTTACGGGCTATTACAAATAAAGCTGCCATGCATGTTTGTATGCAGGTTTTTTTGCATGAACATAAATCTTCACTGCTGGATAAATGCCCAAGGGTACAACTGCTGGGCTGTATGGAAATCGAATGCTTAGTCTCATAGGAAACCACCAAACTATTCTACAGAGTGGGTATACTACTTTACATTCCCTCCAGCAGTGTATGTGTTACCTAGATTTTCTGCACTCAGTGGCATCAGGTGTTGTCATAATCTCTTACTTTAGTTGTCCTGATAGGTGTGTAAAGTGACATGCATTGTTGTTTTCATTTGCATTTCCCTAATGCCTAATGAATTGGAACTTTTTTTTCACATGCTCGAACACCATCTGCATATCTCCTTCGGTGAGATGGCTATTTGTGATTTTTGCCTGTGTTCTGTTTGGGTTTTTCTTACTGTTGAGTTTTAAGAGCTCTTTATGTATACCAGCCCCTTGTTGGATGTGTGGTTTGCAAATATCTCCCACCAGTCCGTAGCATGTCTTTTCATCCTCTTAACAGGGGCTTTTGCAACGTAAAAATTTTGCATTTTGATGAGGTCCAATTTATCAATTTTCCCTTTATGGATCATGCTTTTGAAGTCCAATCTAAGAGTTCTTTGCTCAGTCCTAGGTCCTAAAGATTTTTCCCCATTTCTTTCCTTAAAAGTTTAATAGTTTTATGTTTTAAGTTGGGAGTATGTATGTGCATATGCATGTACATGTATGTATACACACATATGTATATATACATCATTAAAGTGACTCCAAAACTTATTATAAAACTACCCATTATTTTTTGGTATATGTCCTTCTACTCTTGTATTTGTGTTACAAGGTTTACACTTATATGTGTTTTTTTAAAAGTTTACACACACACATATATTCATAAACATATGTATATGTAAACTTTAAAAACACAAAATTAAGATTATATCACCTGACTTTCTTTAAAGATTTTATTTATTTATTTATTTATTTATTTATTTATTTATTTATTTATTTAGTGTGAGCAGGGGGAGGAAGAGAGGGAGAGGGAGAGAGAATCTCAAGCAGACTCCACGCAGAGTGCGGAGCCCAACACAGGGCTCAATTTCATGACCCTGAGATCAAGACCTGAGCCAAAATCAAGAGATGGCCCCTTAACCAACTGAGCCACCCAGGTGCCCCTGACTTTTTCAATAACAATCATGAACATTCTCTGTAACAACATTTTCAAAGCTCCACAGTGTCCCACCATACAACCGTTCTAATCTGTTTAATACATCTTTCACGGTCAGTTCACTGAGGTTGCTTCCAAAGTGCTGCTCTACCAAACTGAGCTTCCACATTTTCTGGGCTCTGCTGCTTTCTGCCAGGGTCCTCTGGTGGTGTGCCTACTCTGGAGGAGTCGGACGGGCCAGGTGTGCTGAGGAAGAGACCCTGGTCTCCATCCTTCCTTCTCATTACTGACATCCTGGGACAATGGGTTCCCTGAGCATCTTGAAATTCAAAGAATTCAGAACTCCTTTGGTAAAGAACCAGGGGGGACATGAGGAAGGCTGGGGTCAAGGACACCAGGGCAGATTTGCGAGCTAGCCAGCTGGAAGGAGTTTTTCTTTTTTCCCCACACATTGTCTCTTCTTGAGAGGTGGGCACAGTGTGTGGCTGAACCAGTGGACCGAGGCAGAAGAGACAGAAACATGTGTCCTCCTTATTTCTTTCAGACTCCCTGAGTGTGACAGAAGCCAAGGAGCTGTTTCTTCTGTGCCTTCCTTGCTTGACAGAAAATAGCTCTCCTGAATTGCTAGGCTCTTCTCTCCCAGTCCAGCCCCCTCTGTGCTCCTGGTGCTGCAGGATCGAGAAGACAGCAGTGATTTCCAGCTTTCCAGAATAACCTGGGCTGAACCCTGGCTCTGCCATTTCCTACTTTTTAACTGGCAAAAATGAAGTAATAATTTGCCTTATGGAATCATCTCGAGGAGTAAATAATAGGTGAAAAGAACCCAGTGCCCAGCATTTAGCAGGTCCTCTAAAATTGGTAATGTTCTGATAGATCCTGTAGGGGATTCCTCCCAGGGATCAAAGTGTTCAACCTCCTGGGAGCAGAGATACCTGGGGGACACCAGGAGGGCCAGCCACCCTGGAGAGAAGCGTTTTGATTGTGCCTGTGTGACTGTATTTGCTGTAGTCACTAAGACTGTGATGTTAAAATCCACCATGAGGAGGCGCTCATGCCACGAGTCAGTGTTGAGTTTTAAAAAGTCAGACATTTAACCTGGCTTTCAAGTTTCCTTAGAAACTTCTTCCTCTATTTTTATTTTGTCTCTCAGAACCCTTTTAACAGAGTTTTTGAATTAACACTGATTGGTGTTATGTCCAACACTGATCTTTTCTACCTCGTTTAGAGAGTGGTGATTTATATGTGCTAACCTAGGTGTGAAGATTCACCCTGGGAGTGTGTGTCGGAGATGCAGACTCCTGGCTCTAGCTTTGGTGATTCTCACTGGTGGCCACACACAGTATCTCCTGTTCTGTTCCTGATTTGGGGAAGTCAGTCTCTCCAGGACAGAGAGAGATGTCTGAAGCCTGTAGTGGTTGTGGTCAGGAGAGACAGTGTTGGGACTTCCATTAGCCTCAGAAGTCAGTGTCATGGGGACTCTCTACTCCTTCAGGGTAAGTACTGAGTTTGGTTACCATGGTTCAGTGTTGAAACAAAAAATGTTACCATTTTCTAAATAACGTAAAATCTGCATATTTATTTGTGGGTCCATTTTTCACTTAAAGATAGTAAAAAGTCGAAAACACCAAGTGTGGGTGAGTATGTGGAGAAACTGGAAATCTTATACACTAATGGAGGGAGTAGGGCAAATTTTCAGAGCCACTTACAGAGCATTTTGCTAAATTAAGGAAGAGTAGAGATGTGGAGATATGCACACGGCTGAACAATTGCACTTCTAGACCCACAGAAACAGTCACATGCACAAGGAGACGTATGCAGGTATGCTCATTACTGCACAGTTTATAATAGCCCCACACTGGGAATAAACCTCAATGCCCACGAGCATGAGGTGAAATATACACAATGGAGTTTGTCAAGTGTCACTGCAGTAATAAAAATTAGAGCTGTATGTATGACGAACATGAATGAATATCACAAATGAACAAGGAACAGAACACAGAACCCTTTGATATCTCTATCTAGTATTTAAAGACACAATACTATATGTTATGTGCTGATAACGCATTATTTCCACCATGTGCCCCGGAAGTATATGCAGTAGTGTCAGACCCCAGGGTGCCTCTGGGAGGGGCTGAGGGCAACGTGACTGGGAGAATACAAGGGGCTTCTCCTCTGTCTGCACAGCTTTATTTATTTCAAAGGAGATCTGAAATAAATTAATAAATAAAAGTTAAGTTTTACTCACTGTGAGTGCTGAGTAGATGGATGTTTGCTATTCTCTAGTTTTCTTTTCTTTTCTTTTTTTTTATTATGTTATGTTAATCCCCATACATTATTCTCTAGTTTTCTATGTTTGGAAAACTTTAGAAGAATTTTTAAAAGTGATCAATACAGATATTTTGCAATACAAATATTTTGCATTAGGTAATAATTCTTCCCATTCCAAAGTGCTATGGAGCTTATGAGACTCTCTACCTGGATCCTCAGAGTAGCCCTAAAGTAACCAGGGGAAATGCCTCCCTTTGAAGCTCAGAGCAGCTAGTGACTCACTCCAGATCACACAGCCAGCAAGAGGTAAAGCTAGGATTCAGACCCGGGTTCTAAACCTGCAGCTCTTCTCCCTCTTCACCCAACACCCTTCTAGACCTCTTCATTTGTAATGAGCACTTCAGTACCTGGTACTGGGTAACCTGAGAGCCTTCTGTCAATGGCAGGTAGAATTTTCATTTGATATAGTCAAGTGATATATTCAGGATAATATAGTAAAGCAGTGTTGGAACCTATAACTGCCACCATGAACACTTGACTCATTCATCATTTATTCTTTCTAGCCACTGTCAACCTTTCAGTTTTTAGAACTAAAAACCAAGTTTATAACCATTTATAATCCAATTCTTAAAAATACTTTAACATAATTTGTTGATTATAGGATTATTTATGATCCCCAAAACTAGTAGCACCCTAAATTAATTAACAGTAGGACAAGGACTAGGTAACTGTGGTTAACTCTGTCATTAGTGTTTTAGTTGTGGAAGTGTAGCAATGGGGCTGTGTGCCTGCACACTATTTATGGCTAGTGTCCATGCTGATTAGTTCCTGCCCATGCTTCCTGGGTCAGTATCTATGCTCTACCAGTTGTTAGGTATCTTTAATATCACCCTACTTACGATGCAACACTAAGTGGGAAAAAAACAGAAGTAAAATGTTATTATACTATGATTACAGTCATAGGAGATATGTAGACATATAAAAAATACATGTACACACACACAATTAAGTGTTGGGAAAACTGGACAGATACATGAAAAGAATGAGACTGGACCACTTTCTTACACCATACACAAAAATAAACTCAAAATGGATGAAAGGCCTAAACGTGAGCCCTGAAATCATAAAACTCATAAAAGAAAATATAGACAGTAATCTCTTACAACATAGTTATAGATATGTTTCCTCAGGCAAGGAAAACAAAAGTAAAAATAAACTATTGGGACTACACTAAAAAAAAAGCTTTTGCACAGCAAAGGTAAAGGTAAACCTACTGAATGCGAGAAGGTATTTGCCAAGTGATATATCTGATAAGGACTTAATAACCAAGTTATACTAAAAACTTATACAACTCAACACCAAAAAAAAAAAAGAACCACCCACAAAAAAACAAACAAACAAAAATTATCTGAGGCAGAAAACCTGAATAGATACTTCTCCAGAGAAGACATACAAAAGGCTAACAGACACACGAGAAAACAGTCAACATCACTGATCATAAAGGAAATGCAAATCAACAGCACACTGAGATATCACCTTATACCTGTCAGAATGGCTAGTATCAAAAAGACAAGAAATAACAAGTGTTGGCATGGATATGGAGAAGTGGAAACTGTTGTGCACTGCTGGTGGGAAGGCAAACTGGTACAGCCATTGTGGAAAATGGTATGGAGTTCTCTCAAAAAATTAAACACAGAAATACTGTATGATCCAGTAATTCCACTATTGGGTATTTACCCCCCCCCAAAAAAAAACCCAAAACATGAATTCAAAGAGGTATATGCACCCCTTTGCTTATTGCAGCATTATTTACAATGGCCAAGATACAGCAGCCACCAAAGTCTCCATCAATAGATGAAGAGATAAAGGAGATGTGATATTTATATTTACTTATGTTTATAAATAAATATATGTGTGTGTGTGTGTGTGTGTATGGAATATTACTCAGCCATGAAAAGAATGAGATCTTGCCATTTGTAGTAACATGGATGGACCTAGAGGATATTATGTTAAGTGAAGTTAAGTCAAACAGAAAAAGAAAATACCATATGATTTCACTTACATGTAGCATCTAAAAAATAAAACAAATAAACAAACAGACAGACTCATAAATACAGAGAAGTGGGGGTTGCCAGAGGGTGGGGGATATGTGAAATATGTGAAGGGGATTAAGAAGTACAAAATTTCAGTTATAAAATATGTAAGTCACAGAGATGAAAAGTACAGCATAGGGAATATAGTCCATTATATTGTAATAATGTTGTATGGTAACAGATGGTGACTACACTTATTGTGATGAGCAGTGAGTATAGAATTGTCCAATCACTATGTTGTATACCTGAAACATGTAACATCATATGTCAATTATACTTCAATCAGAAAAAAGAGTAATGCTCTGAAAGAAAAATATGTACACACACATAATTGAGTTGGGGTGTTAGAATTCCTGGTGGTTTTCCCTCTACAATGCAAATTTTCCACAGTCTTATACTGATTTTGTAATTTGAGGATTAAATATTGGAATCCTTTTTTGGAGGACATCTATCCAGAGTCTGCAGCTTTATGATCCTGTCCTTCACTTTTCATTCCATTCTGCTCATCTCATGAGGGCACAGTTTGTGTGCTAATTAGCTGAAGCATGATGCATGACTGGAAGCCAACAGACAATGGGTCTACATTGTTTCCAGAGATAAGATCAAATGCACTGGACTTACTTTATTTGTTTCTATTTTGCTAAGGGCACTACAAATTATATAGAGATACGGAAAGACCAAATGCTATCAGCCCCTTTTAATGAAATTCTGATCCTCTTAAACCCCCCAGTTCACTTGAGTCTTATATTCCCTATTGGGGTGTGACAAACCCAAACATCTCTCCAAGACTGAAAAAGCATATGTAGTGTTATCGGAGAAAATACAGTTTCATCAAATATAGGTAGACCTTTCAAATCCTCTAAACCCTTGTGATGGTATTATATTTTATCTTTATCAACCTTCCTAACCATGAAAATGCATCCTTAAAATTCGGAGAAACGAAATTGGAACTTTAAAATATAGGTCCAGTTTTCTTGTTACAGATCCCTATGCGTTCAGGATGCCTTGCTCATGGCATTTTATTCCATCAGCAGGAGCCAGCATCAGTGAAACTTGTATTCTTTTCCACTTACCGTGTTGATAGGGGCTATTTTAATGAGACTTAATCTTCGTACCAATGATTTTTCTTCTCTTTCTGAAATAATCAGTTTTGTAAAAATTATAGACTCCATATATAAGGGAAAGCTATATGGTTATGAATTGTTAATAGGTAATACATGAAATCCAATCCAGCTCAGCCATATTAAATAATTTCAAGTGGGATAAATCTCTCAGACAATTAACTACATAAGCAAAAGCTGTAGCATATGGCATGATGAGAGGTAATTTGAATTCGTTTCATGCATTGCTTTTCCTGCAGAAGTATCAAGTAACGTCCCGACACTTGGCCTTTTATCTGGCATTCTAATACTAGCTGTGCAGAAATCCCATTCTACACTATCGTTGCAAAAGTATATTATTTATGAAATTGATTCCTGGCACATTTGGTTGGGAGAAGGTTAATGGTTAATTGATTTAGCCAGTGGTAGGATTTGCTATGTTTAATAATGCATGAGATGATGGCCTTTTAATTCATTTGTATATCTAGTAAGACCATAAACTTCTGCAATATTATAAGAAAAATAAGTAAAATGATTGTATAGATTAGTTCATGTTGCTTTTAAATATTTGAAAAGCATCTGCGAATTGAAGAGTAACCAAATGAATTCAGGTATTATACAATGATACAGTTCATGATGAAAATCCATAGTTTAAAACTTGTTTTCCCATAAATTTTAAATGTTCTCAACTAAGAATTTATTTTCTACTAAATTGGTCTACAAAACACAGTATTTTCGTGTGCGTAATTTCCGTAGTTAGGACCAGTGAGTAAGGTGACAGCCAAGCCACAGTTGGAACAACAGACCTCCAAATCTGAAGAATTTGCCACCCACCCTTCAAAACATTTTGAATGAGGAAGATTAGAATCTTTTAGGTGCCTAAGGCTGGTTTTTCTTCCAGCCACGTGGCTACACTTTTGACTCTTAAAAAAAAAACCTCTCCACTGAGCAACAGAAAGTACAGGTTGGAATCAGTAATATGGCTGTATCTGTCTATTTTCCGTCCAACCACATAAAACTCAGAGATTCTAAAATGTTACAAGATACAATATCACCTAATCCTTTTTCAACCCAAGTGAAACACTGTTAAATAAAACCGAAGAGGAGGAGAACTGGGAAGGATAAGGGAGGGGCATACCATGCTCACTCAGCAAGAGCCAAGCCAGAGAACAGGATCAAGTCCATGGCATGTGGGTAGCCAGAAGCCGAGTGGGGTTGTCTCAGAGCTGGAGGCAATGCTGTGAAGGGGGAGCCACCCAGTGCTGGGCACCCTTCTCCTCCAGGAGATGGAAGCACACAGTGGGAAAGTGTTGTGGGCCAGGAGTCTCCTGCTAGCCTTTTAAAGCATTTGTGGTTGTTAACACTGGATGAGGAGAGGCTCCCCAGAGGGATTGAGAGATGTTGGCAGAGTGGCAGCCAGAATGTGTGTGTGAGGGTGGGCGGGGCAGAGTGGAACTGGCTAATTTGTTCCCAAAGGAAATAAAATATTGTGTGTTTGAGGGTGGTTGGTTAAAATTGATCAGTTAAATTCTACCATGCAGAACTGGAAAACCTAAGTTTTTAAACTAGTTACTGAGACGTCTTTAGGGTCTTCATAGGTTAATAGTAATGACATGGCAATTGTCCTGTCCTGTCTAACCAGACAACTTAGCTTCGATTTGGAATGCACCACTACAGTTCACTCAAGTGTCAAGATCCACCAGAACAGCGGATTTGTCCAAATTAGCCAACTTACAAAGAACTTTGGACGGCTGAAGTGGAAAGCATTATGGAATTCATCTGGTACAACGCAAATGTTGTGTGTGTAAACTTAAAATTCACAGAGTTAGGGGATTCTTCCAAAGTCACACAAAAGATCAGTCTCCTAAGCCCATCAAGTACTTTCCTTTCACACATTAAGCCTCCCAGATATGATAAATGAAAGCATCTTGATCATACTTTTAGGAAATTCCTCTCTATCCTCATGCCTCTTAAAATATTTATTATTTAGTCCTATTCTTTAAAGAAAATTCATTGGAAACAATTAATTGGGTCAAAGTGAGTATTAGCATTATGCATATAAAATCCTCCTTTCACATGCTCTATGGTCTGGAATTCAGGAAGAATCTGGTTGCAGATTGTGACTCTAACAGACACTTCAACTATAGAAATCATACACGATCAGCTAGCTGGTGGTTCCCATTTTATCAGCTAAAGGAGTTTTCCAAGGAGAGGGTTGGTATGTGGATATTATAAGATGCGAACCACAAATTTAACCTAAAGAATGTACATAGGCGGGGTGCCTGGGTGGCTCAGTTGTTAAGCATCTGCCTTCGGCTCAGGTCATGATCCCGGGGTCCTGGGATCGAGTCCCTTTTTTTAAAAAAAAAGGAAAAAATGTTCATTTCTCTGTGATTTTTTAGAACTTTTTTACTGTTCATTTGTCTTCTCAGACTAGAAGAAAAAGCCAACTTCATTTCTTGCTGTGCTTGATGCATGACAAAAGATAAGGGCAGTTCTAGAATCCCCTACAACTAGAGCTGGGAACATTTCTGTCTATGCTAATATTAAAAGGAGAAGTAGCTAAGTACAGGTCCCTGGATCTCTCAATTACCCACATATGAACTGAGCTGAGTCACTGCATCTAAACCAGCTCATCATCACACGTCATCTTTCACCTCATGGCAACAACCTTAAGTGTAGAGCTAAGGCACAGATCACTGCATCTGGGTGCCTGGGTGGCTCAGTCATTAAACGTCTGCCTTCGGCTCAGGTCATGATCCCAGGGTCCTGGAATCAAGCCCCATATCGGGCTCCCTGCTCCGCGGGAAGCCTGTTTCTCCCTCTCCCACTCCCCCCTTCTTGTGTTCCCTCTCTCGCTCTCTGTCAAATAAATAAATAAAATCTTAAAAAAATTAAATTTAATTTAAAAAGGAATGTTCATAGGCTTGTCAGATGAACAGTACTTCCTCCTGAATGTACTTCACTGATGCTTAATGAGTGTGGCTTAGAATTACCTGAGTAGCAGATTGAGCTTTGACCTCATGACATAGAGGCTGTATCTGAATTTCTTTTACAATGGGTATTATTATAGCCACCTTGCTAAAGTTAACCAGAGTATCTGCAACCACTGTTGTTACCTGTTAGTCCTTCATTTGATAACTCATTGGTGTTTCCATCCTGACTGGAAACTGCCACACAATAATAATTCACCAATGTATTCATTCATTCATTCATTCATTCAGCAAACATGTACAGCATACTTAATATATCCTATACTGCACTAGGCACTCTGCACTAATTATCTTTCATCCTCAAAACAATCCTGCAACATAAGATTCTATTGTGCTTCCCATGTTTCAGATGGGAGACCAATGAACTCAGGTCTGTGGAGAACAGTGCACCCCAGTCTGCTTCACCAAGAAATGTGAAGATTATAAGCCAAACATCATTAGTCTTCATACTGGCACTTAGTCATACTTGTGTAGGTAGTAAGTAGCCTTTCTTGTTGGATAATTTATTTATCTCAGTTGCCAAGCAAACATTTTACTCCTAGCATGTTTACCAAACATTAAAAAGGAGGTCTGATTTGGAGTTCAGACTGGCAAACAGCGTGCAATTCTAACATAATGATGGCAGCTGCTAATTTGGTTCCATGATGACCTAGAATATGAATTGTTTAGTAATTTTTGTTTTAAAACATCTGTAAAGAGCTGACATCTTGGGATCAAGAAACGGGACTATAAATCTGTTTTAAATTATAGTAACTGCTTCTCAAAGATTTAATTCTCAAATTCATTCTTAAAATGATCTTGTTTCAAATTGAGTAAGAAAGCCAGGCACTGATATCAGTATTAAAAATCAAATGCCTGATACCCCAGTGGCTAAAAGTAGCGATAGGTCAAGAATATTTGCATCTCGTGTTGTGGCTGCACGCTGCGGTCAGGGCAAAGGAGAGGCCCTCAGAAGTCATGACGCTCTCTTGATTACCAAGGCATTGGTATTCTTTGAGTAGGGTAAGGATTTATTTGACACTTTAACATAAATTTTTATGGAGCGACTTATGTAATGAACTGAGTGATCTAAAGACCAACAGCAACAAGGAGGGCAACAATGAGGGTTTACAACAAATGCAAAAGCAATATTTCATATGATAGTAGGAGGCACAGTGGGTTAGAGCGTTCCTTCCTCGGGTCAGAGGGGACCAGGCTGCCACTTAGGGACAGACCTTTTGCCCTGGTGTCTGAACCAACCATGTGAAGGTATATGTTTTGTGCTACAATGAATCGGTTATGTTTACTTCTAAAACTATTTAGGCTGACCGTATTTGCTATTGTAGCTGAAACACAAGCACACACACATAGAGATTTCTATGAAGAGATTGAATGCTTTGACAAAAATTACAGAGGTGAGTTGCCTAAAAATTTTATAAGACTCTCCGAAGGCAATGAGATGGCAGGGGTGGGGGACAGTAGGTGACGTAACACTCCAGAAGGATTCTTCACTTGGCTTACTTCAAACCTGTTTTTAGGAATTTGTTCAGCTGAAAAGAAAGCTAAACTGAAAATTAACTTGTATCAAAGTTCACAAATAAAAGCAATAAGGGTAAATGGCAATAGTAATTACAATAATTATTCTTATTGCTATTATTTGTGAACTTTGATACAAGGTAACAGCAGGACAACAAAGTGCAACCTAATGAAGACAGTCCTACCAGGTCCAACAATAAAGCCATCCAGTAACCTTAAGTATGAGGAGATAACCAAAAGTGCCAAGAGAGGTAGATGAGTAACATATCTGATGACCTCCTGAATTTGTTTCTGATATACTCTTTGTGAGGAAGCCTCTAATATATTACAGTGGCAGACAGACCCTAAGGTGTGACCACAACCCATAACTCTACCTCCTGTTGTTTATGACCTGTGTAGTCTCTCTATCTCGCGCGCAGGTGGGACCTGTGACTTGCTTATAATGAATAAAATACGCCAAGGGCGAGGGAATGTTTCCTGGAGATCAGGTTATGTTACATAAGGGTCCATCTCAGATGGGAGCAAGAGATTCTCCTTGCTAATTCGAGGAAGTAAGTGGTCATGTTGAGCAAGGCCATGTGGCAAAGAACAGATACATTTTAGGAACTGCAGGTGATCTCTAAGATTGCAGGTGGCCTCTAGAAGCTGAAGATGGCCTCTAGACACTAGCAAACAAAAAGCCAAGACCCTCAGTTATATAGCCTCAAGAAAGTAAATCCTGCCAACAACCTAAGTCAGCATGGAAATGAATTCTCCAGTTGAATGTCAGGTGAGAAAATGGCCAGTCAACACGCTGACCACAGTCCTCTGAGACCCTCAGCAGGGAATCTAGCTGAGCTGTGCTGACACTCCTGACCCATGAAAATTGAGAAATAAGATCTGTTGTTTGAAGCCACTAAGTTTGTGTAATTTGTTACATAGTAAGAGAAAACTAACACGATTACTTATTTGGTGGTTTAATAGCCACATCTGTTTACCTTTCTATCCCTCTCACTGGACTATGAGCTAGTTTAAAAATAGGGGCTGTCTTGATTTACTTTTATTCCTTACTCCCCTTGGTGTCTGACGCACAGACAGTAGGGGAGTGCTGAAGGAATAATCCAGTGAACAGACGAATGAACGAATGAATAAACAAACATATATGGAGCTGTGGCATTCCAGGGCACGCACCGGCTACCATGACACACTGCTTTCCCCTCTAATATCTCTTGGTTAATCAACATGCTGAAGAAACTGAACCTATTTCCTTTTCTCAGCAAGTCATTTATCTTCGTTAAAATGGAGCTGCTGTCCTATTTTCTGGTCAGACTGTTTGATTAGATCCTTCTGGAATAGTTTGTAGAATTCTCTGTGGTTTTTCCCAGCCTACATAATTTTATGTCATCAGCTACTTCAATGAGCTAGCTACTTTTCTCCGACTAATTATTTGCAAATTCCTGAGGCACCCCATTAACTTCTTTCTATGCGGGGAATTTGCACAAATTTCCTTTCTCTGAACCAATTTGAATCCACATGAGAGCTTTATTTATCATTCTGTCATTAGCAGTAATAATCATATTCAGATTTTGGATGATGAAAATAACTTATACCAATTATTTTGTTTATTTGTGCTATACCCAGAGAAGACTTGCTATTAATCCCCATTTTTTGGATAAGACAAGAGAGGCAGAAAAAACCTGTAAGTCATGTGTTTGTTCAGCGAACAACTTAAGCATTGACAATATATGGAGCACCATACTTTGAAAGGAAGGAAGGAAGGCTGACAGACCTGTTTTGTCTGCCTTATTCAATTATAAGCTCTCCATAGTTTTACCTGTTTCTTCAATTTTATTTTTTCTATTAATAAGTCCACACACAAAAGCTAGACAGAAGCCTTCATCACCTTACGCCTAGAAAAATACACCAGCTTTCTGTTTGTCTTAGCGCCTCTGGTTTATCCTGACCTTTGTTTATCTAACTCAGGACTTAGAGAATATCTTGCTAAGCTCAACTGTAATGTTTCTGAGGACGCTACAGTAACTTCTTATGCCTATTATGCAAGACACAAATATTTTGGTTTTGTTAAAGACCCTTTCGGACACTTCATTCACCATTCCTTCCCAATCTAATATTCTCTGTTAATTTTTTTCTTTATTTAATAACCAAGAATTCTCTAGATCCACCAAGATAACTAGCCTACTGCCCCTTGAAGCAAAACTCCTTGTCTACTTGGATTCTGTGCCATCCCTTCAAGCTAATGTGGCTTCCCAGCTCATGCTTAACAATTTGACTCTTCTCTCCTCCCCTAAAAGTTGGTACAACATTCACCTGTGATTCACCTTATCCTACTCTGATTTGGCCTTAACTCTTTTTCTCTCATACATCTGAACTTTTAAAATGTGCTTATATTTCTATCAGTGGTCCCTGGTCCAGCAGCATTAGCATCACCCAGGAACTTATTACTGGAAACACAGCATCTTGGGCTCTACCTCAAATACACTGAGTCAGAAACACCAAGTGTAGGTCCCAGAAAATTGTTTTTACAAGCCCTCCACATGATTGTGATGCACTTTAAAGTTTGAAAATCACTGACTGATACATGTGCGCATAAACATATAAGTAAAAATACACATATGCGCATATACACGTACACATACACATATAATTTCCTAAATGGTTTGTCAACTTAAAATAAAAACTAGATATCCATTTTATATTGTAAGCTGTTTCAGATGGCAGGAAACATATAATAAAATTTAACTAGTGTTATGATTGTTTTTTGAATACCCACTGCAGCTAGAACAGTTTCTTGCACAAATTCAATATTCATTACATATTTGTCTAAGTACCACTTGACTCTTTATCTTGGTTCATGAACATTTAAGCATCTTTGACCAAAAGGGTGCAAAGAAGAGAAAATAAATGAAGCACATTACTCCTATTAAGTATGTATTTGCAGCTCTGCTTAAAGCTGGGAAGACCAAAATTAGTTCTGCACACAAAGCTCTTTGTCACGGGGTTCCTACATACTTGTGTAATTCCATCTTCTTCCCAAGACTCCCATCACACTGAGCTGTTTGGTACCTCCCCCAACAGCAGCACCTCTAGGTATAACTTCTACCTGGAATGTCCCTCTCTGTTGTTCCCTGTCCGCCTGAATAATTCCTCTGTACCCTTGAGGGCTCACGTCAGGAAGCTTCTCTGCTCCCCATTCTATCAGAGTGAGGCACCCTTCCCTTGTGCTTCTGGGGTAGCCTCTATTTATTCCTATTCAGTCACTAACCATACTCTATTATGAAAACATTTCCACCTATCTGTTCCACTACATTGTACTGTAAGCATTTTGAAGCCTGGGTAATCATGGTTGTATTCCAGTATTTGTCATGTAACTGGTGCCCAACATTCGATGACTGAGAAAAAAATAACTGGTTAAGGTTCAACATTAGGTATAATTAAATTTGCTATGCTTTTATTTCCCCAAGAACCAAACATGAATATATTTTATCCTAGCAACAAATTTAGTTCAGAATTAGAATGGAATTCATTTCTTCAGGTCCCTGAAGGGGTCAGGGACCCCCGAGGCTATTGCTGTTCCCCTCCTGATACCTAGTGCACACTGACACTGACTCGCTCCAGCAGGTACACCAGTAATCCAGAAGCATAATGTCAGACTTGGGATAAGCATGATCATAGATTTTGTTGTACTTTCAAGTACAACCTGCCACCACCATGTAAATGTCTGCATATGGCTGGTTCCTTCGAGGAAAGCCTCCATGACTGTTCACCACATGGGCTCTACTTAAAATTGTGCAGATGATGGGTCATCATGCTTAGCAGAGCATCTTCTACTGATTGGTAGTTTCTCATCACCTAACAGGGCACACAGACAGGCAGAGGTGAACGAACAACACAATGAGGTGATCATCTCCCATGCCAGTAAACCCTCATTCCATCACTTAGGACGGAGAACAATTTGTTTAGAACACCACCAAGCACTAGCAAAGTTGGTTTCCTACAAAAGGAAGCCATTCCAAAATTAGCTGCAGCACTGAGGACTGATTCCTGTTCTCCTTCACTTATCTCTGGCACGCTGTCTGACAGGACATGGGACTGCAGAGAGGTCAACCTCACAGCAAAGTCATGTTTTCCTTGGCTCCCAACAGTTTGCGAGCAGTGCCAGAAAATACAGTGGTGCTCAGAACAGCCCAGAGAGTCTTTAGGAGCTGGCACCCCTGTGGGGGATTACCTTCACATTCTGTGGGCATCGGCCTCTTCTTGGCTTATTCCTACAAGTCTGAAGACTCCGAATGTAACATTTTCCCTCATTTATTCTTAAGTGAGGGTATTTTCCTCATTTAAGAAACTGCTCATTTTGATGAAATCAGGAAAGATACGATGCATATATTCATAAATAAATTCAATCTCTATTTTGATGGAGAAGAGTTAAAATGAGTTTTTAAAATGGCACCTGGTTAGCAGCCCCAGGGCTGTGTCTCATCCATGAAAACTCAGAGAAAGAAGAAAACCCTCTACACGGACAACCAGGACTGCAGACAACCCAACATTTCAACCGAGTGTTTGGGAAAAGTTGCTAAATACAGAGCAGGTGATGCTTGATAGAGAAAATCCAGCCTAGGAAATGCTGGCTGATGGACAGAGGGCCCAAGGTAAGGTGAGCAAAGTTATTCCTCTGCCTCCATCCACCCACTGTTTCAGACACCCAGGACCTACACTAGTCAGGGACAGAGGGGCACAAGAATGAGGAAATCGTGCTGGGGCACCTGGGTGGCTCAGTCGTTAAATGTCTGCCTTCGGCCCAGGGTCCTGGGATCGAGCCCCGCATCGGGTTCCCTGCTCGGCGGGAGGCCTGCTTTTCCCTCTCCCACTCCCCCCTGCTTGTGTTCCTGCTTTAGCTGTCTCTCTCTGTCAAATAAATAAATAAAATCTTTTAAAAAAATAAAAATAAAACACCAGAGCTAAGTGTTGAAACCAGTGAAAACACATACAAATCTAAATAATTGTCCTATATATTTGCAACATGGGGCAGAGGTTTTCTTTAAATGTAATTAGTACTTAGATCTGAAGCCACAGAGACCAAGAAGTGGAGTGAAGAGAAGAAAATAGAAGAGTACAAAACTCTTTGTCTCAGGTAGGACTGATTCAGTAAGAACCCCGCAGTCAGAGGGGAGGAGGGCGGGGGGATGGGTGAAACAGGTGATGGGGATTCAGGAGGGCACTTGTCAGTGATGAGCACCTGGTGAGGCATGGCAGTGCTGAATCACTCTATTGTACACCTGAAGCTAATATTTCACTGTATGTTAACTACCTGGAATTAAGATAAAAATAAAAAACACTGCCACTTTATCTGGTAGTAAAATTTAAACTAAAATAAACACAATCAGGACTAATGTGAAATACAATATTAATAAAATTACCAACCTTTTCCTATTTTGAATAAAAAATGCATTAATAAAAAAGAACACCATAGTCAATAAATATATACTAATTGATATAAGAATATAGTCATAATGATCGTAATAAACATCTTGAATCAGTAGAGAAGGAAATGGATCATTTTACATACTGTTTTAGAATCCCCGGCCAATCATTTATTATAAATTAAAATTAGAGTCTTACCTAACTGTACCCTCTAATTCTAGAGAGCTGAGAAATTTAAATATAAAGCATGCAAAATGCTAGAAGAAAACAGAAGTGAATGATGTAGAAAAGAGCTTTCTGAGCATTACTCCACCATGAAATCCAAGAAAGAAAAATATTAATGTGTGGTTGTGGGCCTTGTACTTGGATTTTCTCACTTGCAAGATGGGGTATAGTAAAAGAACCCCTCTCATTAGGGTTGTCCTTATGTGAGCACATACATGGATGCAGCTTACATGAGACAATACATGGGAAGTACCAGCATAAGACCAGGCACACAGGAATCACTCAATAAATATTAGCAAAAAAAGTGACAGGAAGAAATTGGATATGGCCTAATATTTACAGCTGGAATTTGGCTCCATCTATTTGGTAAACATAATGCATCTGTTAAAAGTTGTGTGGTTGATATATATTTATTAATATGGACAAATATTTACTATATATCACTGGGGGTGGAAGGAAGGAGAAAATCAGTTTCCAAAACAGTTGGGTGATCCTTTTTCTATTTTAAAGAATTAAATGACTCTTAACATGTATTATTATCATCTTAATACCACCTTAATCTTTACTTTTTACATAACTTTGATAATTTTCATTCTTATTCCAAAATATTATTCATGCACTTTTGGCTTATTTCTAGCAAAACTGCTTATGCATTTAGTTTTTAAGGGATTTGTGTTGACTTTGGCTGAGTTTTTTTTTTTTTTTTTAAGATTTTATTTTATTTTATTTATTTGACAGAGAGAGAGAGAGACAGCTAGAGAGGGAACACAAGCAGGGGGAGTGGGAGAGGGAGAAGCAGGTTTCCTGCTGAGCAGGGAGCCCGATGTGGGGCTCGATCCCAGGAGCCTGGGATCATGACCTGAGCCGAAGGCGGACACTTAACGACTGAGCCACCCAGGCGCCCAGTTTTTGGTTTTTTTAAAGATTTATTTATTGATTGATAGAGAGAAAGAGAGAGAGTGGCGGGGGGTGGGCAGACAGAAAGAGGGAGAGAGAAACTCAAGCAGACTCCGTGCTGAGTGAGGAGCCCTGCGTGGGGCTCCATCTCACAACCCTGAGATCACAACCTGAGCTGAAACTAAGAGTAGGAGACTTAACCAACTGCACTACCCAGGCGCCCCTTGGCTGAGTTTTTTAAGAACCTATACTGACATACAATTTATATACCATGAACTTCACCCACTTGTAGTACAATTCAATGGTTTTAAGTATATTTACAGAGTTGTGCGGGCTACCACCATAACCTAATTTTAGAACATTTCATGGTCCCTAAAGGAAACCCTGTATTCATTCATCACTGCCCACAGCCACCCACCAATTAATTTTTGTCAGTCATTCTAGTCTTCTCTTGTGTTTGAATTAGGAAGTTTACATTTAGATTTGTATTTTAAAAGTATGCACACACATGTACATCTAAAATACATGTTCTGGAGTCACTTTAATGTTTGGGTTGAAACCTGCGTGTATAATTTACCAGTGGTGTAGTCTTGGGAGGTCATATAACTGCCCTGTGCCTCATTTTTCTCATCAGTACAATGGAGAAAATGATGCCCTACCTCATAGGCTCATGGTGAGGGTCTTTAAAACAAGAAAATCTGCATTAAATGCTCAGTGTAGCATTTAGAACACAATAAGATTCCATAAATATTAGCTTAATCATTCCGTTCATCATCCACATCTCTGGAGGGTTGAATGAGGGAGGATTTTATTTTATGCTAAGTGCACACTGGTATTTTCCAAACTCTCTCCAGTGAACATGTATTACTTTTGTGGTGAAATAAGAAAAATAAACTCTGGGGACGCCTGGGTGGCTCAGTCGGTGAAGCGGCTGCCTTCGGCCCAGGTCATGATCCCAGGGTCCTGGGATCGAGCCCCGCATCGGGCTCCTTGCTCAGCAGGGAACCTGCTTCTCCCTCTCTCTCCCTCTGCTTGTGCTCTCTCTGTCAAATAAATAAAATCTTAAAAAAAAAAAAAAAAAGAAAAGAAAAATAAACTCTGTTTAAAGTCATCTAGAGGGATGGTCAAGTGAGTGGGAAGTGAGTGGGGAGCCAGGCTTCTCTAGCTGAAGAGTGCAATCGGGCATCTTTCAGAGCCCTTGGCCCTGGGAGCTCCCAGGGAGCTGGGCCCCAGCCCTTGATGCTGTGGGTGCTCCAGATGCCTCAGGGTGGCTTGTGTCCCTCTGAAAGATACTTCTCTGCCCTGCCATGGCCATGGAGGCAGTTGGCCTGACCCCATTGGTGTCCTGATCTGAGCATCTGTGCCCCTACCCTGCTGTTTGAGCTCTGCCAGCAGCCCTTCCTGTTGACTCAGGTGTAACATCAACCCAGAGCAGGAGACATAAGCCATACTGGTCAAAACTGGGCTTCTGAGTCCATATGACTTGGGTTCAAAATGGTACTCTGTTATTTTCCAAACTATATAGGCCTCAGCTTCCCTTACCAATAGAATTGGGATAACAACAGCTACCTCCATGACCTAAAAGCGCTTAGCTCAATGCCTGGCATGTAATAAGAAGCCAATATTACTATTAATTATGCTGTTATTGTTACTATTACTTAATCTACAAAATTATAACCTGGGGCCTCAAGGACTCCAAAAACATCACCGTGCTTTTCTGTTCCTGGCATCCCTGTGACACACACAAGGAATATCACAAAAGCAGATGTGATAACTGACACACTGAGGGCTTAGTGCATTCCATTCACCACCTATTTGAGGGCCTACTATGTGCCACGCACTGTCACAGGCACTTGGGATACATCGGTGAAGAAAAGAGACAAGGACAATCAATACACATAAAAATAAGTTATAAATTAAATACAAATAATGAATAAGTATGTCAGATGGTGCAAAATGCTTGAGCTAAGCAACGACAAGAGGTTTGGGTGTGCTGGGGGGTGAAGGCTGTCATTAATGGGGGTTGATCAGAGCAGCCTCATTGGGAAGGGGCAACTGGACAAAGGCTGGAAAAGAGGACTTGAAGGTCTGGGGGAAGAAAGAGCTCAGGAGGCTTCAAGCAGGAGTGAGCCTGATGTGGAGGCGGAGTGAACAGCAAGGAGGCTGCAGTGGCCAGAGCAGAGTGAGGGAGGGAGACACTCAGGGAGGAGGAGGGCCCCATAAGATGGCGGCCGTTTCAATAATGTCTCTGGTTGCTGGAGGGGAGGTAGGTGGGGAGAGGGGGTAACTGGGTGATGGGCATTAAGGAGGGCACTTGATATAATGAGCACTGGGTGTTATATGCAACAATGAATCACTAAATTCTACCTCAGAAACTAATAATACTATATGTTAATTAAATTTAATTTAAATAAAAAATTAAAAAAAAAACAAAACCACGCAGCTGGGGTGAGCCTGGCTGGCTCAGTCAGTAGAGCATGAGACTCTTGATCTTGGGGCTGTGAGTTCAAGCCCCATGTTGAGGGTAGAGATTACTTAAAAATTAATAAAAATTTTAAAAAAAAAAAGGACTCTGGCTTGACTCTGAAAAAACTTTGGATATCTGAGACTGGAGTAGAACTTGATCTGACTCAAATGTATTAAAAATGATCACTCTGGCTGCTATGTTCCTTGGCTAAGAGCTTTACATCTGCCTTTTTACCAAAAAACAAAACTGCAGCTTCTCTCCAAGAAGTGGTCTATGATCTGTCGGCTAACCACAGCTATTCTAGGATGAGAGACTGTGGAGAAATTAACTACAGACAGACATGCTTCATTTTATTGCGCTTTTTTAAAAACTGTGCTTCGCAGAAGTTTTTACAAATCGAAGGTCTGTGACAACCCTGTGTTGAGCACGTCCATTGGTGCCATTTTTTAAACAGCATTTGCTCACTTTGTGTCTCAATGTCACATTTGGGCAATTCTTGCAATTTCAAACTTTTTCATTATTATTTGTAATGGTGATCTTTGTTGTTACTACTATAGTTGTTTTGGGGCACCACAAAAGCACCAATATAAGATGGTGAAATTAAGCAATAAATGTTGTGTGTGTTCTGACTGTTCTATCGACTGGCTGTTCCCCCATTTGTCTCCTCCTTGGGCCTGCTATTCCCTGAGATGCAATATTGGGATTAGGCCAATGAATAACCCTACAATAGCCTCTAAGTATTCAAGTGAAAAAAGGAGGTGCACGTTTCTCACTTTAAATGAAAAGCAGAAATGATTAAGCTTAGTGAAGAAGGCATGTTAAAAGCCCAGACAGGCCCAAAGCTAGGCCTCTTGCACCAAACATGTAGCCAAGTTATGAATGGAAGAAAAAGTTACTGGAGTAAATTAAAAGTGCTTCTCCAATAAACAAACAAATAAGAAAGAGAAACAGCCTTAGTGCTGAGGTGGAGAAAGTTCGAGTGGTCTGGAGAGAAGCGTAAACCAGCCCCAGCATTCCCTTAAGCCGAAGCCTAATCCAGAGCTAGGCCCTAGCTAGCTCTCTGTAATTCTGTGAGGGCTGAGAGAGGTGAGGAGGCTGCAGAAGCAAAGTCTGAAGCGGCAGAGGTTGGTTCACGAGGTCGAAGGAAAGAAGCCAGCTCCACAACAGAAAGCACAAGGTGAAGCAGCGAGGGCTGGTGGAGAAGCTGCAGCAAGTTCTCCAGAAGGTCCAGCTATGATAGCAATGAAGGTGGCTACACTCGACAGCAGGTTTTCAGTGTAGACAAGACAGCCTTCTACTGGAAGAAGATGCCATCAAGGATTTTCACAGCTCCAGAGGAGAAGTCAGTACCTGGCTTCAAAGCTTCAAAGGCCAGGCTGACTGTCCTGTCAGGGGCTAACGCAGCTGGTGACCTCAGTTGAAGCCAGTGCTCACTGACCGTTCTGGAAATCCTAGGGCCCTTCAGAACGATGCTCAGCCTATTCTGCCTGTGCTCTATACATGGAACAACAAAGCCTAGATGACAGCACGTCTGTTTACAACATGGTTTACCAAATATTGGAAGTCCACTGTTGAGACCTGCTGCTGAGAAAAACGATTCCTATCTAAATATTACTGCGCACTGACCATGCACCCGGTCCTCCAGGAGCTCTGACGGAGACGGACCAGATGAATGTTGTTTTCATGCCTGCTGACAGAGCATCCATTCTGCAGCCCCTGGATCAGGGAATAACTTTGACTTTCAAGTCTTATTCTCTAAGAAATACATTTTGTAAGCCTACAGCCGCCATAGAGAGTGATTCCTCTGATGGAGCTGGACAATTGAAAACCTGGAAAGAATTCACCACTCTAGATGCCATTAGGAACATTCATGATTCATGGGAAGAAATCAAACTATCAACATTCACAGGAGTTTGGAAGATGTTGGTTCCCACCCACACGGAGGACTTGGAGGGGTTCAGGACATCGGTGGGGACAGTCACTGCAGAGGTGGTGGAAACAGCAAGAGAACTGGACATAGAAGTGGGGCCTGAAGATGGGACCGCATTGCTGCAATCTCATGATCCAACTTGAACGGTTGAGGAGCTAGCTGCTTCTCGTGGATGAGCCAAGAAAGTGGTTTCTTGAGATGGAATCTGCTCCTGGTGGAGATGCCGTGAAGACTGTTGAAATGACCACAAAGGATTTAGAATCTTACATCAACTTAGCTGATAAAGCAGTAGCAGGGTTTGAGAGGATTGGCTCCAGTTTTGAAAGTTCTACTATGAGTGAAATGCTACCAAACAGCATCACATGCTACAGAGAAATCATTCATGAAAGCAAGAGTCCAATGATGTGGCAAACTTCAGTGTTGTTTTATTTTAAGAAACTGGCACAGTTGCCCCACCCTTCAGCACCCACCCCCTGATCAGTCAGCATCAACATCAAGGTAGGACCCTCTACTAGCAAAAAAGATTATGACTCACTGAAAGCTCAGATAATGGTTAGTATTTTTTAGC
Source organism: Neomonachus schauinslandi (assembly GCF_002201575.2). Lineage (NCBI taxonomy): Eukaryota > Metazoa > Chordata > Mammalia > Carnivora > Phocidae > Neomonachus > Neomonachus schauinslandi. The sequence goes on from NC_058405.1 coordinate 71,955,524, forward strand.
AATAAAGTATTTTTTAATTAAGGTATGTACATTTTTTAGACATAATGGTATTGCACACTTAATAGACCACAGTATCATGTAAACACAACTTTCATATGCAGTGGGAAACCAACAAAATTCATCTCTTTATTAGTGATATTCGCTTGTTCCAGAACAAAATCTGCAATATCTCCGAGGTATGCCTGTATTCAAAATGTAAGCATGTTCCCCTTCCCTTCAATAGGGGCTTCCAGGGAATGCTCAAATCCTGCTCTCTTCTTGGACTTCATTTTGCTCACCTTATGACAGGGCAAGACCCTATCCTGATCCTCCTGCCATGGCTAAGCAAAACTCATGGTCACAGAGCACTCTGAAAAGATGAACAGCAAAGGTTCCATGATAGCAGTGATTAACCAACCAGCAGAAAGGGCTGCCCCAGTATTGACAAGGGTCCTAGGGTTTCATCTAAGTGTAAAAATAAAACCAGCCCTCCTTGTTCTTACTGTAATGGCCCAACTTCCTCTATTCCTGACTTCCATTTTCTTTCCTTTTCTAAAAATTACATGCCCAGAAGTTATTTATCTTAAACTGGAATTTTAAACCCTTTGATTACTTTCACCCATTTCTCCATCCCCCATTCTCTAATTCTGACAATCACACCAACCTATTGTGTCTACAAGCAGGTTTTTTTTGATATTCCACATATAAATGAGATCATAGAGTATTTGTCTTTGTCTGACTTATTTCACTTAAAATAATGTTTATCCACATTGTCATAAATGGCAGGATTTCCTTCTTTTTATGGCTGAATAATATTCCTCTGTGTGTGTGTGTGTGTGTGTGTATCTCACTTTTCTTTATCCATTCACCTATCAATGAACACTTAGGTTGCTTGCCTGTCTTGGCTACTTAAACAATGCTGAAATGAACAGGGGAGTGTAGGTGTCTTTCTGAGACAGTGATTTCATTTCCTTCAGATTTATACCCAAAAATGGAATTGCTGGATCATAGGGTAGTTCTATTTTACATTTTTTGAGGAACCTCCATACTATTTTCCATAGTGGCTGCACCAATTTATATTCCCACCAACAGTGCACAAGGGTTCCCTTTTCTCAGCATCCTCACCAATACATGTTATCTCTTGTCTTTTTGATGAAGGCCGTCCTAACAAATATGAGGTGATTACCTCATTGTTGTTTTGATTTGCATTTCCCAAATGACTAGTGATGTTGGGCACCTTTTCATGTACCTGTTGGCTATTTGTATGTCTTCATTGGGAAAATGTCCATTCAATTCCTCTACCCATTTTTTTTCATTTTATTTTATTTTATTATGTTATGTTAGTCACCATACAGTTTTTTAATCAAACTGTTGTTTTCTACTGAGTTGTATGTGTTCTTTACATACTTCGGATATTAACCCCTTAGCAGATACATAATTTGCAAATATTTTCTCCCGTTCTGTAGGTTGCCTTTTCATTTTGTTGATAGCTTACTTTGCTGCACAGAAGCTTTTCAGTTTGATGTAGTCTCACTTTTTTTCTTTTGTTGCCTTTGCTTTTAGTGTCAAATTAAAAACAAAGTCACTGCCAAGACCAATGTCAAGGAGCTTAACTCCTATGTTTTCTTCTAGAAGTTTAATGGGTTCAGGTTTTATATTCAAGTCTTTTAATCCATTTTGAGTTAATTTTTGTGTGTGGTGTAAGACAGAATTCTTTTGCATGTGGCTATCCAGTTTCCCCAACACCATTTATTGAAGAGATTATCCTTTCCCCATTGTATATTCTTGGCTCCTTCATCATAATTTAAATGACCACATATGACTCCATTGTGTTCTGAAGAGACTATTTTCTGTTTCACAAAATTAGCATCCCACAGCATACAGAAACAAAAGGGGCTGCCAGACCTATCCTCCTGGGCACAGTATACCTTCCTTTACTAGCCATGGTTCATTTCGTCCTCCTGTCACTCACAGTCACCTTCCACCAGCCACTGAAAGAGCATCCTTTCCCAAACAGGTGGAATCTCATTGTTTAAACAATGATGATATGGGGAAGACAGGGGAAACACATTCTAAATAGATGATCACCTGCATTCTGTTGCATAGGGAAGTTGGTCTTCAGAAAAGGTTCCCATCATGAACCAAAATTTTTGGTTTATAACTCCAATTGTGAAAAGAATAATAGGGTACTATCCCACAAAGTCTGGGCCCTGGTCCAATGCCAAAAAACAGAACTGTAGTTCTCCCCAATAACAGAACTAAATGACAGCCAGTCCTTTCTGAATCTTAATGTCATTCCAGATGAAAAAACAGACTGCCAGCAAAAAATAGTTCCATGGCAATCCCTGGATTTATGAGTAACCACAGTACTAAATATTTACAAACCAGGGAAAGTGTACAGAGTGTCCATCATTCTGTAAAACTGTGCTTGCCACAACATTTGGAATAAAGAAATACTCTACAAGGCCCCATGTTTAGGCAGTGGTTTGAACAAAGCCTTTGTTTTATCATTTCCAATCTCCTTTCAAATTGGAGTCACCTTTTGATTTAAAATATAAAGGCATCAAAGAGGAAGGGTTTCTTCTTTCTTGAATTTCCCATTTAATCACTGAATATATTTAGTCCTTGATCATTTTTATGTATGAGTGAAACACTGAGACACAGAAGAATCAAAGCTATAAGATGGTCCTTTTTGATAAACACAGATGAATGCAATGTGGCATTCTTTTATATATGTACTAATTGCGCAAGTATTACATAGCTGTCATCAAAAGTTTTGAATAATGGTAAGAAAAAGAAGAAAAAATTAAAATTACCACAGATTAAGAGATATTCACTACTGATTTGGGTATATGACATTTTTCTTCATCTTTGCTCATGCAGACATTGACAGGTGTTGTTTTTTTTTTCCTTTTTATTGAGATATAATTAACATACCATAAGGTAGTTCTCTTTAAAAAAATCAACAGTATTGAGATTTCATTTATATGCAATGATATGTTTTTATCCCTACATTGTAGGGTACTTTATAATTTAGAAAATGTGATAATCCTGAAGATCTCTTATACCCAGCCCTTCTTTCTCATCTGGCCACTGTCCTGGTATGGCACCTTCCACCTATCCCTGGGCTACTCTCCAGTCTCCTCGCCTTTAGTTTCACCTTCCGCAATCCACTCTCTATGCTGCCATTCATGTGGTCTTCTTTAATTCACAAATCTGAGTCATTCCTTGCTGAACCTTCTTTCATGAAGGTTCATCCACTGTATTCTTGCATTACTTTTAGTACTGAATGCCTTGCATGGCAGTGGGCCCCTTAGGGTCTAGTCCTTCTGGCTTCCCACACATCAGCCCTCTGTAAATTCACACTGCTATTCTCTCTGTCTGTTCCATCTGATAAATTCTGCTATTCTTTCAAGCTAGCCTCCCCTTCTTCCACCACCTTTCCAATGTCCCAAGCAAACTACACACTTCTCCAACAGGGTCACTTTCTCAGTACACACTTCCATTATAGGATCTTACAAATGTTTGCTTCATTGTTGATCTCCCCAGCAGACTGCAGCTCTCAGAAACTGGAGATGAGGTCTTTTCAGGTTGCTATGCATAGCTGTACTAAGCATGTGGCGTACAGGAAATAGCCAATAAAAGCATTTGTTGAATAGATTAATGTTTTCTCCCCAGTTTTATTGAGGAATAATTGACAAGTATAATTGCATATATTTAAAGTGTACAACATGATGATTTGATATATGTATACATCGTGGAATGATTACCAAGGTCAAGATCATTAGCACATCTGTCACCTCATACAGATAACTCTTTCCTTTTTAGTGGTGAGAATGCTTAAGATCTAGTCTCAGTAACTTTCAAATATACAATACCATATTAATAACTACAGTCACCATTAGATTCTCAAAACTTATTCTTATAACTGAGAATTTGTACCTTTTGACCTGCATCTTCCCATTTACCCCCACCCCCAGTTCCTAGCAACTATCATTCTCTTTGTTTTTATGAAATTGACCTTTTCCTCCCTTAGATTCCACGTATAAGTGAGATCATACAATATTTGTCTTCTCTGTCTGGCTTATTTCGCTTAGCGTAATGCCAGCCAGGTTTATCTATATTGTCAAAAATGACAGAATTTCCTTCTTTTTTATGGATGAATAATATTCTAATATTCCGGTGTGTGTGTGTGTGTGTGTGTGTACATAGTGCATTTTCTTTATCCATTCATCTGTTGATGGACACTTAGGTTGTTTTCATATCTTGGCTATTGTAAATAATGCTGCAGTGAACATGGGAGTGCAGATATCTCTTTGATATTGTTTTCCTTTCCTTTGGATATATATCCAGAAGTAGAATTGTTAAATCATATGATAGTTCTATATTTCATTTCTTGAGGAACATCCCTACTTTTTCCTTAGTGGTTGTACCAGTTTACATTCCCACCAACAGCATACAAGGGATCCCTTTTCCCCACATGTTCACCAGCATTTGTCATCCTATCTCTTGTCTTTTTGGTAATAGCCATCCTAATAGGCATGAGGTGATATCTCACTGTGGTTTTGATTTCCTGATTAATGATGTTGACCACTTTTTCATGTACCTGTTGGTCATCTGTATGTTTTCTTTAGAAAAATGTTCATTCGTATTTTTTGTCCATTTTTTAATGGGGTTATTTGGTTTTTTGCTATTGGGTTGTATGAGTTCCATATATATTTTGGATATTAACCCCTCATCAAACATGTGGTTGCAAATATCTTTAGTAGGCTGTCTTTTCATTTTATTGATAGCTTCCCTGCTATGCAGAAGCTTTTTAGTTTGATGTAGAACCACTTATTTTTTTCTTTTGTTGTCTTAAGCTTAAGACATAAAACTTAAGATTTTAATCTATTTTGAGTTGAGTTTTGTGTATGATGTAAGATAGGGGTCCAGTTTCTCCAACACCATTTACTGAAGACACTATATTTTCCCCATTGTATATTCTTGGCTCCTACATCCTAAATTAATTGATCATATATGCATGGGTGTCTGTTTTATGCCACTAACATACTGTTTTGATTAGTGCTATAGCTTTGTACTATAGCTCGAAATCAGGAAGTGTAATGCCTTCAGCTTTGTCCTTCTTTCTCAATACTGTTTTGGCTATTCAGGGTCTTTTGTGGCTTCATACACATTTTAGGATAGTTTTTTCTACTTCTGACAAAAATGTCATTGGATTTTGATAGAGACTGGATTAAATCTATAGATCATTTTGGGTAGCATGAACATTTTCACAAATTAAATTCTTCCAATCCATGAGCATGGAATATCTTTCCATTTATTTGGGTCTTCCTCAATTTCTTTTACCAGTGTCTTATAAGTTTTCAGTGTACAGGTCTTTCACCTCCTTGGTTAAATTTAATTCTAAAAGTATTTTATTGTTTTTGATGGTGTTGTAAATGGGATTGCTTTCTTAATTTCACTTTGAGGAACAGTTCAACGTTAGTGTATAAAAATGCAACTGTTGGGGCGCCTGGGTGGCTCAGTTGGTTAAGCGACTGCCTTCGGCTCAGGTCATGATCCTGGAGTCCCAGGATCGAGTCCCGCATCGGGCTCCCTGCTCAGCAGGGAGTCTGCTTCTCCCTCTGACCCTCCCCCCTCTCATGTGCTCTCTCTCTCTCATTCTCTCTATCAAATAAATAAAAAAATCTTTAAAAAAAAAATGCAACTGTTTTGTTCGTTTGTTTTTTAAAGTAGGCTCCACACCTAGCCTAGAGCCCAATATGGGGTTTGAACTCACAATCCTGAGATCAAGACATGGGCTGAGATCAAGAGCCGGATGCTGAACTGACTGAGCCATCCAGGCACCCCTGCAACTAGTTTTTGTATGTTGATTTTGTATCTGGCAATTTTACTAAATTCATTCATTAGTTCTAACAGTTTTTTGGTGGATTCTTCAGGCCTTTCTATACATAATATCATGTAATTTGCAAACAGATAATTTTACTTCTTCCTTTCTAATGCGGAGACCTTTTATTTCTTTTTCTTGCCTAATTACTATGGCTAGGAGTTTCAGTACTAAGTTGAATAGAAATGGCAAGAGTAGGCATCCTTGTCTTGTTTGTGATCTTAAAGGAAAGGCTTTTAACTTTTCATAATTATGGTATTAGCTGTGGGCTTGCCAAACATGTCCTTTATTATGTTGAGATACATTCCTTCTATAATTTGTTGAGAATTTTTAATCAAAAATGAATGAATTTTTCAAATGCTTTTTATGCATCTACTGAAATAATCTTATAATTTTTAATCCTTCATTATGTTAATGTGGCATATCACATTTACTGATGTGGGTATGTGGAACCATCTTTGCATCCTGGGAATTAATCTCACTTGATCTTGGTGTATGATCTTTTTAATATGCTCTTGAGTTCCATTTGCTAGTATTTTGTTGAGGATTTTTGCATCTATCATCATCAGGGATATTGGCCTATAATTTTATCTTCTTGTGGTGCCCATCTTTTTTTATTCAACTATAATTAACATACAGTTTTATATTAGTTTCGGGTGTACAGTGCTCATCATGATAAGTGTACTCTTAATCCTCTTCACCTGTTTCACCCATGCCCCCACCCACCTCCCCTCTGGCAACCACCAGTTTGTTCTCTGTATTTAAATCTGGGTTTTCTCTCTTTTTAATTTGTTCATTTATTTTATTTCTTAAATTCCACATATGAGTGAAATCATATGGTATTTGTCTTTCTCTGACAGACTGGTTTCACTTAGCATTATACTCTCTAGGTCCATCTATGTCATTGCAAATGGCAAGATTTTATTCTTTTTATGGCTGAGCAATATTCCACTGTATATATGTATATGTGTATGTATATATATGATACTTTCTTTATCCATTTACCTATTGAGGGACCCTTGGGTTGCTTCCATATCTTGGCTATTGTAAATAATGCTGCAATAAACAAGGGGTGCATATATCTTTTCAAAATCAGCATTTTTTGTTTTTGTTTTGCTTTTGTTTTTGTTTTTACAATTATCTGGTGTACTTTATTAACAGTGGGAATTGATGTAGATAATTAATAGTCGAGCAAATGTTTAATATTTAACAAAAAACTCTTTATATATATTTATTTTGTCCATCCAGAGGAAGCTTTCAAAGAATAGTACCTGTGGAAAAAAAAAATCTTTTTAGATTATTTTATTCTACTTTATGTCCATGAAAACTTGAGAACTCAAGTTTATAGAGTTTGGCAATATTTTCAAGAGGTATTTATCTCTTATTCTCTTTGGGTGAATATCTAGTACTGGAATTACTGGATCATATGGTAATTCTGTTTTTTTATTTCTTGAGGAACTTCCATACTGTTTTCCACAGTGGCTGTAAGAGCTGCATTCCCACCAACAGTGCACAAGAGTTCCTTTTTTTCTACATCCTCATCAACACTTGTTGTTTCTTGTGTTTTGGGTTTTGGCCATTCTGACAGGTGTGAGGTGATATCTCATTGTGGTTTTGGTTTGCATCTGCCTGATGATTAGTGATGTTGAGCATCTTTTCATGTGTCTGTTGGTTACCTGTATAACTTCCTTTGAAAAATGCCTATTCAGGTCCTCTGCCCATTTTTTAATTGTATTATTTTTTGGTGTTGAGTTGTATAAGTTTTTTATATATTCTGGATATTAACCCCTTACCAAATATATCATTTGCAAATATCTTCTCCCTTTCAGTAAGTTGTCTTTTTGTTTTCTTGATGGTTTCCTCCACTGTGCACATTTTTTCATTTTGGTATAGTCCTAATAGTTTGATTTTGTGGCTCCCATCTTTAAAACCACACCATGTCACAGGAAGGATGAAATTATTACCTCCATTTTCCACGTGGAAAAACTAAAGCACAAGGTGACTTCATAACTCTTGTTTTACAAAGTAGGGATTCACACTTAGAGCTTAGCTCTAAATTCACATTCTTTCTATGCGACCAAAGCCAGCCTAAGCTGTTATTAGGATGGGGAAACTCAACAAAATATCCTGGCTCTCTTCCAGGCTTTGTGTGGCAATCACATCTATGCCTTGTCAATCTGCATGGTACAATTAGTGCACAAAACTTACATTCTAGTGGGGATAACATTGCTTGATGTCCCATTAAATGACTTAAGTTCAAATCTAGATCACCTCCATATCCTAAGCCTCTCTTTGCCCTCACAACCCCACCTCCTTCTTTCTCAATCCTCAGTTGAGTATATCACTCTAAAGCTCTAATGATTCCCTTTGGTTCAGTCCCCTATACCCCTTTTTGGCGCTGAGCCCCTCTCTCTCAGAGCCAGAGAGGCACAAAGACTGGACAGGATCCTCGGAAGACAGAGAACACTGGCCTCCACTGCCTGATCACACTGGGTTCCCCTTGGACTAGAACCAAAGACACTGTTTCCCAAAAATCAGGAGGCAGAATGGAACTCCTTCCAAAAGGAGAAATACCCAATACATTTCTCTCCCTGTGAAGTTATTTTTAGTTCTTCAAGTGTCTCTGAATCCAAACAATTCAAATAACTGCCCAAGTTCATAGTTTCAATGTGTTCCAACTTTGACAAAATACATTACATCATGCAGAAAGAGATCCAACCAGTCCTAATTGTAGACCCACAATGCCACTTCAGAAATAGGATCTTTATCAGTGCTAGCAGTGTCTAAAGATGATTTCTAAGTACTGGTGGCCCCCTCGCAATAAGTATCAGGAAGAACAGCATTTGGGTTTGTACTAGACAGACCAATTAACTAAGAAATAGCAGAAACAATTATCAGTGCAATACAACTTCCAAACTGAAAATAAAAATGTCATACAATAACATTAAAGAGAAATCTGAACCTTCAAGTAAATACACATCACAAATCTACACCAGCATCCTCATGAGCTTATCTGGCCTCAGCCTGGGTTTCAAAACAAACCTCTTGCCAAAAGTTTCAAAGAATCCTATTATAGAAAGAGAAAAATTCTTATGAAGGGTGAAGTATGAAAAAGTCATCCAGCTTTTAACAGCTGTTTATAAACTGTTCTTATCCAAAAGATGCATATGTAGGAAAATTAAAGAGCTAAATCCCACCATGGGTCATAGAGAAAAGGATAAATCATGATCTCAAATATCTCTGAGGCCAGTGGGCAAAGTGGAAGGTGAAGGTAACAACTTCAACCCATAATGGCCAAGACAAGGAGTAAGACAGATATGGTTCTGTGTGGACTCCATCTGTAGGGATGATGAGAAATCATCTGCCAATGAGGAGAGTTCCTCTCTATACATAATCATTTTTATTATGCTCAAGGATATGACATTATACATTCTGACTGACTTTCCCCAGCATTCATTCATTCATTCAATAGAAATTGAGTTGTGGGACAGGCATACGGATGGATGTGGCTCCTGCCTGCATGTAGCTGTCAGAGCAGAGATTAAAAAAACAAACAGGGTGCAATGCAGCATGTGCATGCTAGGGGAGGCTGGATCAGTTAGGCCTATCCCAGGAAACAGAACCAGTAGAAAAATGAACACATGTATACATGTGTGTGTATTCATGCATATGTTTTCATACAAGTGCATATATGTGTATCTATATGTACACATACACAGAGAGATACACATGTACAGAGGAAGAGGTTTATTTCAAGGAACTGACACAATTATGACACAACTGACACAATTTTAAGGAACTGACATAATTGCTGACACAATTATGGGGGCTGGCAAGTCCAAAATCCACAGTGCAGGCCTGCAGGGTGAAAACTCTGAGGCAGGAGTCCATGTTGTAGCCATGGGGCAGAATTTCTTCTTCCTCAGGGAACCCTCAGTTTTGTTCTTATGGCTATTGAAATGATCTGATGAGGCCCATCCAGATTTTAGGGGATAATCTCCTTTACTTAAAGTCAACCGATTATAGATGTTAACCACATCTACAAAATACCTCCATGGCAACACCTCGAGTAGTGTTTGAGGGAATAACTGGGTGCCTAGCCATGTTGATACATAAAACTATCACAGAGGGGAAGTTTGGGAAGGTACAGGAGGATGGGAGTGACCTCTCACACTTGGGCTGGTGTGTGTGTGGAGGGTGTAAAATCAAGTAAGGCTTGTCTGAAGGAAGAGCTACTGGAGACTGAAAGGCTGGAAAGCAAGTAAAGAAGTGGTGTGGGGAAAGCCCGACTGCTAAGGTCCTGGGCAGGAAGCAAGGGGGCACATGAATGGGACCCCAGGGGCCCAGAGCCAGCACCAGAGGCAGAGAAGTGAAGATGCTGAAGCTGAGAATCATGGCATTGAACACTGATTGAAAACTATGTGCCAGGCACTGCTCAATGTACTTTACACGCATTCTTTCTTTGACTCCTCATAATATAGGAGGTAGGTACATTACTAACCACCTTTTGCTGGCAAGAAGCTGGTATACAGGTCACACAGCATCTAAGCATATAGGTAGGATCCTAATCCAGGCCTTCTAACTAAAGAAAGGGTCTCTGGGTTGTAGAAGGAACTAGGCACAGATGGAGAAAGTACTTGAGCTTTGGACAAAAACAGGAAAGAAAGAGCTAAAGATGAATACACAAAGAGAGAGGTGGAGAGCAGTTAAGGAGGATTCCAGAGAGTGGTGGAGGTTTGGAGTAGCCACTACAGCTAAATGGGGTGAGGGAGGAAAGGAGGGGAAGTATGGCCACAAATTAGCATAGAGAGCAAAGATTTCAGAGGCTGGCCCCTTCTTGGTGTGCCCATAGGTGGGAGCTGTTAGTGTGGAATTGAAATTTACTGGAATCACAGAGGCAAGGAACCAAGAAGACTGGGGGCTGGATGGGTCAACCATGTAGGCTCCCAGGAAAGGGTCTGGTACTAGGACTTCCCACTAACCTGATTTTTGGCATTTAGAGAAAAAAAAAAAAAGTGATTGTCAAAACTAGTCACATGCTTAACTATATCCCTCACTGTTCTGCTCTAGATACAGTCATTTAAATACAGTGAAGACTGTAGTCTGAGCAAAACACACAGCTCTTGCTTTAGAAGGAAAAAGAATCCCCTTTCTTATTTAGGTATCCCTTGGCCAATCCAGTTGAGTAACGTCAATGTTGTACATTTCCCACAGGTTCTATTTTTGTGGATCACAGGCATTAGTAAAGGAATGTTCGCTCTTTTAAGTCTATTATGTTGCTCTGCACAGGAAGAACAATGAGTAATCTAAGCATTATCTTTTTTTTCCCCCTAACCTTAACCAAAAAGAAGTCCTCTGGATTTAAAAATCCATCCTTAAAGAAAGTTTGCCATTTAGTGGCTTTATTTTGCTGAGTGATTTTAGAGCTTCTCATATAAAGCTGTTAGTCCTCACAGTGTAAGTCCACATGTTACCCCCGGTCTCCTGAAAGACTGAGTGTGCTTTAGCAAAGAAAACAAAACACGGGGGCAGCTGCATGGAACACTTTTCTTGTAGAAACGGCACAGCACTGTTCTGGACAATCCAAGTGTTTATATTTTTAAATAGAGTAGGTAGAAATGAAAACATTTAGGTTCAACATTTCTTCTAGCATCATAAGAGATATAAAATTAATGTCAGATTTGCTCCTCTTGACAGCAGTGATACGTTGCTTGGCAACCCCAAGTGTTTCTTGGGTTGAAACGCAAACTACTGGAGCAGCTACTCATTTTTAAACCAATGAAGCTGCTCAAGAAGCTGAATGTGATGCCTATCACATACCCAGATCTCACATTAAACAGAATATTTATACGTTAACATGCTCCCACTATTAGATGTAATAATGATGCTCCACTGGCCCTACAAGCTGTCCCAAAATCATCAAAATGACATACTGGCCCAGCTGATCTAGTTTTCTATTTCCTTAGTAGCTCCTACATCACTGGCTCTCCCCAGATTATTTTGTTAATTGTGGTAAAACACGTAAAACTTACCATCTTAACCATTTTTTAAGTGTGTAGTGCAGTAGTATCAAATACGCGCACATTGTTGTGTGGCCATCACCATTATCCATGCACAGAACTCTTCTCTCATCTTGCAAAATTGAAACCCTGTATTCCTTCAACAACCACTCCCCATCCCCTCCCCTCAGCTCCTGGCAGCCACCATTCTACTTGTCTCTATGAATTTGACTACCCTAAGTACTTCATATATGTGGAATCACACAATATTTGTCCTTTTTTTGGTCTGGATTATTTCATTCAGTATAACGTCCTCAAGATTCACCCATGTTGTAGCATATTGCAGAATTTCCTTCCTTTTGAGGCTGAAAAATATTTTACATATGTATACATTTTGGGCATCCATTCCACCATCAGTGGACATCTGGGTTGCTTCCACTTTGTGGTTACCTTGAATAATGGTACTATGAGCAGAAATATACAAATATCTCTTCAAGACCATGCTTTCAATTCTTTGGGATATATGCCTAGAACTGAAATTACTGGATCATGGGGTAATTCTATTATGGGGGGAACTGCCATATTGTTTTCCATAGTGGTTGCACCATTTTACAATCCTACAAGCAAAGCAGGAGGGTTCCAATCATTCCACATTCTCACAAACACTTATTTTCTGTTTGTTTGTTTATTTTTAAAGTAGCCATCCTAATGGGTGGGAGGTGGCTACTGGATTTTATATATGCTTTATCTTTTCATATCTCTACTTCTGCAGGCATTGTACTCTATTGTAAGAATTTATATTAAATGGAATATCTGTTTCCTCCACTAATCTATGACCTCCTGCATCACAGGAACCAAGTTGTGTTTATCCTAAATATCCCTCACTCAAAACAGAAAGCCAAAAACATGACTGGTTATGAAATATAAACTTCCTGAATATCTTCCCCATTCCTCATTACCAATGGAATATAGTTTTCAGTAATAAATTCACAGGATACTGAGAAAGATCTTGAATTCCAGGCCAAGATGTTTACTCTATCAATAAGCACAAACAACTATTTGTTATTTCTGCACGAGGTTGCTATAATCAACTGTTTGGTGAAGGGGTAGTGACCAGAGCACCTGGAGTCAAGGAGTCTAATTACCTGGCTATGCAGTCACATCTCGGGTGGGGGCAATCTGTGTCTGGATGCGGATGGCAGCTTAGGGAATGAAGCAGAAGGTTCCAGGGGAGGACCAAGACTGTATCCTGAGAAACTACAGTTTTATTCTCTAAAGGAAACCTCCAGTTTAACATACAGGGTCTCAACTCATGATTCAAAAAATATATTTTTCCTATTTTTAGTTTTTGAATATTAGAAGTAGAAATAATGTGATTAAGTTAATAAACGATGATAAAACCTCAAAGTGAGAAGAAACAATGGAAATTGAAATTAAGTACATGATGTATCACAATGTAATCAAATTATCCATGAAAAATAAGAACATGGAATCGGTAAATGATATAAACAAGAAACAATCATTTAATATTAAGTACAGTGAAAGGAAGCTGAAGAGATACTTATTAGAGAAACAAAATCAATGAATGCTGACTGTAAACTTGAATGTTTCAAGTATTGATAGAATATTAACATAAAAGAGGAGGCTTTAAAAACTGAGCCATATAAGGATCAAAGATAAAGAAAATAGGTTAGAAATTGTAATTTTGATCCTTACCACAGTTTTTAAAAATTACTTCCAATTTTTAAATATTTACTTAGCACCTAGAATAGAGCAGGGATGGAATGAGTCAGTGGGGACACTGCCGACCCAGCAACTGAGAAGCTGACAGTGCAGCTGGAGGACACTCAAATACTGGCCACAAAAGCTACATGTGATAAATCCCGGTGACACAGCTTAAAGGGACTGAAGGAAAGAAACAGTGTCATCATTTAGGTTCTTTGCTCTGTTTCTGATGGTTAGGCAGGTGGGAGTTTCAACTCCTATAAGCACCTCTTAGAGGTAATTAAAGAGCTATGTTTGGGGCCTGATTCTTTACTAACCTACCCATCTCCCTTCTTCAGCTAGACACAGAGATTAAAAGTGGAAATATATGGGGCGCCTGGGTGGCTCAGTCGTTGGGCATCTGCCTTCGGCTCAGGTCATGATCCCAGGGTCCTGGGGTCGAGCCCCGCATCGGGCTCCCTGCTCCATGGGAAGCCTGCTTCTCCCTCTCCCACTCCCCCTGCTTGTGTTCCCTCTCTCGTTGTGTCTCTCTGTCAAATAAATAAATAAAATCTTTAAAAAAAAAAAAAGTGGAAATACATGAAGTGGATTCTACACATTATAAAAACATGATGTCTTGTTTCGATGAACAGATGCCACTGAGAAGGGAAATAAAAGCAACCTAGATTTTCCCAAAGTAGCTACAAATATGGGTGTGAAAAGTGTGTCTTGCACTCAATAGTAGGGAAACATATTCTCAGTTTAGTGATCAGCAAGTGAGAGGAAATGTAGCCATAGGCAGTGACAACCCGAAAGGGTGACCTAGACACCCTTCCTCACTAAGTGCTCTCCCCATTCCATCAACCCAAAGCCCACTGTCCTCTAAGACCCAGGGCAGCTCAGCGCCTTCTGCCTCCAAAAAGCCTTGACTGCTTAGCTGGGATAGTTGCCTCACACTCAGGGGCAAGGGCTCAATCCAGGGGCAACTGTGGCATCAAATGAGTGCAAATTTCTGCTCAGAACATAATTGTATAATTTAGTTGTATCTGCACTACATTTTATATCTTTTGGCCCCCAAAGAGCCCCCAGTTCATGCTCTCATTCCCACAACACAGTGGGGAATGAGGTTTAGGGCAGGTTTGCGGAGTGGGGTTTTCTCCATGGAAGTTCTGTGCTCTCTCCACGCTGCTACAATAGCACGAACTACACCTTGCATGGAATTTAAGATTATTACTACAGTTCTTTACAAAATTTTCCATATTTATCTATACGACATGCCTGTACAAAATCAATATATATAATTCTTTACATAGAATGAATTCTATATAGATAAATCTTTTCTAAAAAGAAAACCAACATAAATATGATCTCTTTAATACCTAGACCTCAACTTCTACATGTATTTCTGCCTTGTTGCTCAAGCACCCAGCACAGGATGAAATTAATATTTAATATTTCTTAATATTTCCAGAGGTTTTTTTTTTTTTTAATATGAGAGCAATCGAAGACATTTTCAGGGATCCATGCCTGACGATATCTGTCAGACCTGTACGGAGGTAGCTTTCTTAGGGGTAAGTGAGAGTTATTTCTTATCGATGTCTCATAAAATATCTATATTGTTACCTCCTGAAAAGTAATAAGGAATTATGGGGAATTTTATCATCACTGAAATAACATTCCCTTGAGAAATAGAGAAAGATGGGAAAATCTCAGTCTTACATTTTCTTAGGGAAGTGATGTGGCATCTTGTTCCATGTACTGTCTGTTCCAGAAGATGACATAACTTATAAAAGAGGCTTTTGTCAAAGTCTTTTCTGAACATACTCAGGTTCTGCTTTTTTCTTGCTATATTAATTATTTTATACAGTCTTCTTTCATCTTTTAATTTTTGTCAGAATGTTGTAGAGATTATTTCTGCCCCACTTTGATCTCTGCTGCCAGAAGTACCTGAATTCAATCACAGAGGGAATTATAATGCACAGCAGGCCCCTGGGGCATCAGGCCATCCTTAGGTGATAAACACCCCCTCACTTCATACTGAAATGTGAACTCCCTCTCAGGTCCCCTGCAATGAGGGGTCAATTCACCATTTTAGGAGAGGGGCTTTCTTTGTGTTCTTTTAAAGAGGTGGTATATTTCTTTTCTTCCATTGTTTTCTTTCTTTTCTTCTCACTTCACTCCCCATGTTTAGAAAATATAAGTAAACAAACATTTTTAAGTTTCCAATAATCCTATTAACATTAAAGTTGAAACAAATCTAGGCATTTAAATTTTTTATTGAGATATAATTGACATATAACATTGTTTTCGTTTTTGATTTCTATGTATGTATTGTGAAATGGTCATCACAATTAGTCTAATTAACATCCATCACCTCACATAATTTTTTTTCTTGAGATGAGAACTTTTAAGATTTACTTTTTTTTTTTAAGATTTTATTTATTTATTTGGCAGAGAGAGACACAGCGAGAGAGGGAACACAAGCAGGGGGAATGGGAGAGGGAGAAGCAGGCTCCCCACAGAGCAGGGGGCCTGATGCAAGGCTTGATCCCAGGACCCTGGGATCATGACCTGAGCTGAAGGCAGATGCTTAATGACTGAGCCACCCAGGCACCGCAAGATCTACTCTTTTAGCAACTTGCAAATATGCAACACAGTATTGTTAATTATCATCGCCATGCTGTATACTTACCTTTGTTTTATAAAAAAAAAAATAGGTTCATGCATACATACTGATTTGATTTTTTCCATTTAAATAATCTTGGATATTTATGAATAAATATGTATTTACAACACCACTTTTAAAGTTTTCATGGTATTCAACCATATGTATGTATATGCTTTATTTAACCAAATATTCTTTTAGTTGTTATAATATTTTGCTGCTATAACAAGAATAATGGATATTGCTTTAGATATATTTGTTGGATTACCTCCTTAAGATAATGCTGTAAGTGGAATTGCTTGAAAAAAGGTATTCATGATATTAAATATTTTAAATATTATTAAAGTACCTTTCCTTAAATATTACACCAACTTGTGAATTCAGCAGCAATGTATAAGACACCCAATTTCCCACAAACATTATTACTCTTACCAATTCTTTTCAATCATCACCAGTCTAATAATGGGAAAATGATATTGTTTTTGTTTTATTATACCAACAGTGAGGGTAAGAAAAAAATTAAAAGTTTGTTGGTTATTGGCTTGACTTTTTTATGAATGTCCATTTATGTCCTCTGCCCATTTTGCTACTGAGCATGATTTATTACTAATTTACAAGAGTTCTTTAAATACTAGGGATAATAATCATTCTTCACAATGGTTACAAGTGTTTTCCACTTTACTGCTTGCCCCATAATATTTTTTACCATCTACAGAGGTTCTTAATTTTATTTGGACTAAAAAATTGAAAAGAACTCTCTTTTTATATAGATTGAAGTGACTGAAATGCTCTTTTAATCTTTTCTTGTATGGCTTATGTTTCTGGTGTCATGATTGAAAAAACTTTCTCTGCCATAGGATTACACAAGCATTTGTCTATATTCTCTTCCAGTGCTCTCTTTCTGTTTTTATATTTAAACTTAGGATTCATCCTGAAGTTATTTGTTGTGATATGATAGGTATAGAGATCTAACTTTTCCCAAATCTACTTATTCAAAAGTCTGACTTTTCCATGCTAAATATATAACATATAAAATGGGTATAGATACTCTGTATCTACTACATATAACTGAAGAGACCAACTGATTAACTGAATGACTGACCTGGGCTTATTTCTGGATCTGTTATCCCATTCCACTGAGAGGACTGTTTATATTTTAAAAATTTCAAATCTTTCAAAACACTTTTTTTAAAATTTTTTAAAGATTTTATTTGACAGAGAGAGAGCACAAGCAGGGGGAGTGCCAGAGGGAGAGGGAGAAGCAGACTCCCCGCTGAGCAGGGAGCCCAATGCTGGCTCGATCCCAGGACCCAGGGATCATAACCTGAGCCGAAGGGAGACAATTAATCAACTGAGCCACCCAGGCGCCCTTCTTTCAAAAGATTTTAAAGAATTTACTTTTTTATTTATTTTAGAGAGAGAGTGAGAGTATGTGCAAGCAGGGGAGGGGCAGAGGGAGAGGGAGAGAATCTCAAGCAGACTCCACATTGAGTGCAGAGCCCGATACAGGGCTCGATCTGTCTCATGACCCTGAGATCATGATCTGAGCCGCAATCAAGAGTCTGACTCTTAACCAAGTGAGCTACCCAGGTGCCTCACTTTTCAGAACATTTTAAACTGGAAGGGCAAGTGTCTCTTCATTACTTTCCAGTTTTAAATGTTCTCTCTGGTAATGTTCGTTCACTTTTTCTTAGAGATGAATATTAGAATGCTTTTGTTCAGTCCCACTGGGAATTATCATTGCCACTGTGGTTAATACATCCCTTAGGTTAACAGAGGGGGAAAGTTTCCACAGTCTCCTGACAGTACGTAGTTTTCCCATCCAGGAATAAGACTTAGGCCTCCACTTATTCAAATCTTCTCTTCTATCCCTCAGCACAGTTGTACAGTTTCCTTCACATATCCTTACTGATTGTTTAGCTTACTTTTGGGATTTTTGTCTGTTATCAAAGTTCATGACTCTTTTTTCCACCTTCTACTTTTTCGGCAGTTACAGAGGAATGCTATGACTTTTTTTACCCCGAATGCTGCAACTGGCCTCTTTACTTGTTGGTTCTGAAAATTTTTCAGTTCCTTTGACTTTCCATGAACAGGATTATTATCATCAAAATGATTATTTGTCTCCTCCTTTGCAGTATTTATAGCATGTGCCTTTTCCTTAACTAATTGGCTTTGGCCAACATTTTAAAAACAATAGAAACTAACAGTGGTAATGGCAGATTTCCTTGCCTCATTCTTAACCTTCATAGGAATGATCTGGCCCTCTTCTGACATTTGCTAATTGCATATCTTTATGAACTTGTTTCATCTCTTAGGGCTATAATATCTTAGACAGATATTTTGGATAAAATTTTACACAACCATATGCTTATACACTAGACAACACACCACAGTGGCAAGCCTGAGGGTACTTTACAGTATCAGACGCTGGCCTATCATCAGTCACAGAGGCAAGTAAGGGCTCTCGGGGAGAGAACACTGAATTAGAAATAAGGACATTTCTTTCAGTTTCTGATTTTCCTACAGATTTTACTTAGCTTTTTACATTAACAAGATCATAATATAATTTCTATGTGTCAAACATGTAAGTTTATAAAACTTAAGGAAATAAAGTTTTATTTTTTATTTTTTAAAAAGATTTTATTTACTTTGTCAGAGAGAGAAAGAAAGAGAAAGAGAGAGAGAACAAGCAGGGGGAGTGGCAGACAGAGGGAGAAGCAGGCTCCCCACTGAGCAAGGAGTCCAATCCAGGACTCCATACTAGGACCCTGGGATCATGATTTGAGCCGAAGGCAGACGCTTAAAGAAGTGAGCCTCCCAGGCGTCCCAGAAATAAAGTTTTAAAGTTACTATCACAAAAGACGTATTTTTCAAGATACCACATAAAAACATATATGAAAACTTCTTGTCATACATGTTTCTGGAATTCAAATCTTGTAACATTAGATCTCTCATTACGTCACAGTATATACTAGACTATTTAACCCCCACACCTTTTTTTTATGAAATACATATAAGATGCAGCAAGAAAGAAAACTATCAATATAATCCTACCACTATTTAGATTTTTTTAAGTTAGTTTTTGAGCTGTTTTTTCCTCAGTTAAAGTGGCCTACTGTATATGCATATACTGAGACTCAGGACTTTATCCTCTTAGCAATATTACCAAAAGAACTTAGATTTTCTTACATGGGAAAATGCAACATTTTTTGTGTGTGTTTTAGGGATATAGCTCTATAATTATTAATTTTTACTGACAGTACTGTATAGAGACAACACAACTTGTATGTCCTCCCAATGTGATAAAGGAAAACGTACAGGAAACATAAAGGTATTTCTTTACAGTTCCTGAATGAAAATGTGTGAAGAAACAAACTCATGTTTTAGAGGCACGGGAACCCTGAGAACCTTCTGCTCTGGGTCTTGGTACCAGAGACACAGAACCCACGAGGCATTTCAGAAACAATGGCCCCACCTCTCACTTCACAGGCAGGACACTGGGCACTCACAGGGATCACGTGGTTCGTCCAAGGGGACAGCCCAGGTCCATACCTAGATTCGTATTCTCCTGGACTAGTCACGGTTCATCCCACCTCGTTGACTTCCCAGAAGTCTTTGAGGAGCACAGAACCCCCCGATTTCTGTACTTAGCACACAACACTCACTGGCCTCTGGGAGTTGTTCCCAGGGAACCACACCGCCAATGGGCTCCCATGCACCGGGGGCAGCTACACTCAGCTTCCGGTTGGTACTCGGCAAAGGGAACATCATGGGAAAGGTAGATTCTAGTCACTGCCAATTCCTGTTGTAGGACCTCAATGATGGAATCTCCTGACCCTTAGACTCAAGCTACTCCTGGACCAAGTGTACCTTCCTCCAGAAGGTCCCGGAGCAACATTTAGTACCTTTCGCCCTGGTATGCATCATGGGAAGAGGACATCAGAGCTAAGCTGCAGCCCTGGGGCCATGACTAACTCAGCCTGGGATGGTGATAAAAGTCATTTCTCCTCTCCGGACATCCATCTCCTCCTCTGAGGAGTGATCGTGATCACCTGGATGATACCTAAGGTGCTAGTGTGGACATTCTGGGCTTCTGTGATGGCAAACGAGGAACAGACAACAGAGGCCAGGTGGGGAAGGGAGCGGGTGCTGCTATGTACAAAGGTGCCCGAGGGATAGAAAGGACTATCCGAAAGGAACAAACATTTCCTGCAAAAATAACCAGTCTCTAGCCACTGAGCACATCTTCCTTCAACTGTAATAAAAAAATAGAAAGACACGGACTATTCCTCATGCGCCTTCAGAACCACGGTTAGACACAGACTAATAGCGCCTGCTGCAAACACTGCTCCTTGGCCTCTGGCTTAGTTAGCGTATCTGTTCAGGGAAACCCTTCTGACAGGCTCCATCCGGGCTCATCTGCCGTCAATAACAAGCCGTACTGGCGGCAACAGAAGTCTCCGATGTCGGCACCAACCTGAGAGGCCCACCTTGGGGCTGACCTTTTTCCCTTTCTAATCGAAGGGGTCAGAGTGAATAGGTGTTGGCAGTCGACAGCTGGGGCCGTCTGTGGTGTCAACTCCCTGCCACACATGGTTTCTAATAGAGTGTAGGGAGAAGATTTGAGCCTCAGATTTCTGAGTGGCTGTGGTAGGGGATTCTGGGGGGGGTCGCTTTCTGGTCACTCTTACACGTGGCCAGGGCCAGAGGCGGGGGTGGGGAGCCTTCACTAAGGCTTTCGGCAAACCTGTGGTGAGGGTGTACGCATACACAGGTATGTCCGTTTGCAAACACACAGACACACCTACACATATAAGAATACAAGTGAGGATCCCTGTATTAGTGCTGTCACCTTTTCGGTAGACAACCCTAAAAAACCAGGAGAGTGTGTAGCGGGGGGGGGCACCAGCATCTACTAATACTTAGCCCCCCGTCTCTTCAGCACACCAGCAGGGCAGTTACCCACAGATGCGGAGGCGAGCAGGGCAGCCCTCCCTTCTGGTGGCCCTCCACTGCCACACACGGGTGCTTAGAGTGATGGGGCCCTGAGCCGGCTCAGGCCAGGGAAGAGCATGCTTAACCAGAAGTCCCCCTGACTGACAACAGGGCGATGCAAAATGCTGTGGCCACAGCATCCAGGTTTCTGTCAGAGAAATCCATTCATCTTTACCTCAGACCCATATTAAGAAGCTACATAAGAAAAGATTGTAAAATATTTCATTCTTTGCCCACAGAAACTCCAATACACAGAAAGAGAAAAAACACTCAAATTAGAGAAAACGTCATGGACACAGTAAAGAAATGCTTTCATGTGGAAAAGAAGAGGGGGTTTTTCAGAACTTATTGGAGAAGTAACTTTCCTTAGCAATACCGCAACAAATCACTTTGCTTTGGGTCAGCTTTGAATAGGTACATAAATAAACCACAGACTAAGGGCCTTAATATAAGAAACCAAAATTGCAATATCTTAGCTACACTGGGAGAGGGTTCTCACCAGTTCCTTACGGAGGAAGAACTAGACATTTATATCAAAACCTACCACATATAATCTAAATTTACTGCATATATTTAGGGTAAAAAGAATACATAGTAAATGCATCTAATCCTATCTTATGCATTTAATTATTCTCAACACATCCCTGTTGTCTTCACAGAGTTCTGAATTGCTTAAAAAGTGAATGTCTGAACTAAACCCCATACAGCAGAGATGCCGGGGGTCAGCCAGCCAGGTGTGGAAGCAGACTTATGGGAGGCTGGCTCACATTTTATTTATGCCTTGATGTACTCCAAGTTCAAAATAGCACATTATTCACAGATACCTATATATTAAAACAGTAATGACTCAGTAATGACGTTATAATGTCTGCTTGATCTGGTTGATAACATATCCTATTGTGGCCCCACAACCATTCAGTGGAATAAATAGACACATCCTGTTGTTCAGCTTAACATTATGAGACTTTTTTTTTTAAATCACTTGGAGAGTGTTGAATATCACCATAAATGCCTCATTTTACTTCTGAAGAACCCGAGGCCCGAACAAGCGTAAGACCACACAGCTACTTAGTAAGAGAGCTGAGGTTAGGGCCCAGGTCCCCGGCTACCCATTCGGGTCCCTGTACATGTCACTACCTTGCTAATTAAAGGGGATGAGAAAACCGCAATGAAATAAATTTTCATATATAATTATGAAAGATAGATTAAAGGGTACCAGAGATACATTAACTTCAGGGTATACAAACAATCTTTCCAACATTTCAACCAGTTTTCCTTTCGTGTGTGTGTGTGTGTGTGTGTGTGTGTGTGTGTGTGTGTGTGATTTTTGCGAAGACCAACTAAATTTAAAGGAAAACAAAGAACAATACTTGGTCTTATAACTCTGATTATTGGTTACCCTGAAGCATGTGGCTAGGAGGCATGCAGCCTTGTCAAAATCATTCTTAGGTAACATAGAAAGGAAAGTTCAATGCCAATGTCAAATTCACAAGTGCATACACTGCACAATGACATTCAAACCCCAGTTGGTGAATCTATTTTACTGAAATCACCAAAGGAACCAAAACTGTCTCATATCAAACCTATGTACATTCAGCTGTGTAAGAACGTTCAACAAAAATTTCAGTTTAGCACCCAAAAGTTATCACGGCCACCAGACAGAAATTTTGATGTCTATTGGTTGAATAGGCACATAACAACAGCAGTAATAGCATTAATGGGATCTAGGTACTCTTAATAGTGTCTATAATATTCCCTTTTAGCTGTTGGTACTTGCCAGCAGATAAAATCTATACTTCATTTATACTGTATGTTTCTCTTGTATTTTGTCTTATTTTCAATTCAGGCTGCTCTTGTTCAAGAATGTACAGTGCAAGGTGCCTAAAGTGATTTAATAGTTCTATTATCTGCCCAGAAAATTCCACAGGGTGAGAATCTACATTTCACAGAAATGAAGTTCTCTTTTTATCTATAAGCACCCACTTCAGAATTCTTTCTGATCAGTATTTCATTGCTAGTCCAGCATATCCCTTACTTGAAAATACAAATTTCTGCCTCTCAAGAGATCCAAAAAGCTGCCTGAACCTTGGGCTTTTGCTTTAGCTCTCACTGTGTCTCCACCTTGTGGGGAGGCAGGGCAGGAGAGCAGCTGAACCGGAAGTCTCCAAGAAAACCAGAAAGAGGCTGATGGAGCACTGACAGTTCCGTATCCCCTTCTTGGTTACTCCCCACCACAGCTATATTACCATCTGCACCTCATCCCCTTTACCTTCCTTCCTTTCCCTTCCCCTCCAGCTTTCCTTTGACTTAATATGTTTATCTCCCCCACCCCCCTTTTTCCTTCTAGTGTGGATCCTATCCAATTCTTTCTAGATATACTGGGATAAGTTAATATATTTATATTCCATGAAGGTATTTTAAACAAAATGTTAAATTACACATACTCTGCTATTTTTATACATTAAGATAATGACTCTGATCCCCATCACTATGGATGATTTATTCCATCTTCTATGACCTGGTTTTATGATCAGTGGTATGAACTTATGAAACAATTAGTTAGGGGTACAGGCAGCATCTATGGTTTTAGAAAGGTCTCCTCAGCCTGAAGGGATCAAGTAGGAGATCTTTTTTAGTCATTACAAATCTCAAAGATGTTAGCATCAGAAATATTATTATATCTTTTAGAAAATCCAAAGTGATAATACAATCTAGAATGGCACTGTCCAATAGGATAGCCACTAGCCATGTGGCTATTTAAAGTCATTAAAATTAAAAAAAATTTAGAAGTCAGTTTCTCAGTTCACCAGCCATATTTCAATGGCTCAGCAGTCCCATATGACAAGTAGCTACTGTACCGAGAGCATAGATACTGAGCATGTCATCATCATAGAAAGCTCTACTAGGCAGCAATGTTCTAGAGACACGAGAGGACCCTATTACAAACATGCAAGTAAGAAAATGCCTTTCTTGGCAATAATAATTAGGATTTTTAATTTTAGAAGAAAATTTTACCCTTTTGACCATAGTAGTGAATTTTGTCTCTGATTCTTGAGCCAACTGCACATATTTGCCATAAAACCAGTGATTTCTGATGGTCATCTATGGAATCTCTTAGGGTTGGTACAGCAAGACTGGACAGGGAAGGGGAGAGGCAGAGAGGGCTTGAGGCCCCCTACAACCCTTGTCAACCAGCACCTCTGTTTCCAAGGAGTTGTATTTAAATATCAGTTTATGACTCAAAGCTCCTGAAAATCATTATATATTCACTCTGGAATTTGAATTGCTCTAACTTATAGTATAATAGGGACAACACATTAGAGAGAAGTGTGATCTATCACATCACTGGAGACAGTCCCAAAATCTGGTAGATTGTTTCCAGTACACAATCGTGTTCTCCAACCTCAAGTTAACCTTTAGCCAGCCCTGCAATTCTCCCTCCGCTTCTTATTGACTCATACTTTATTACTCCAGGCAACCATTATATGCCTTTCTACTTTATGAAATCCCAGTTGCACCATGTTTGCTCTTTGCAAAAACCCTACTTTGTAATTACCTGGGACAAATGAAGCTACCAAATGTGGAACTTCCTGGGGCTCTCTCTTCCTAGGAGTCCAGTATTTCTCTACATTCAACCTTCACCCCTTTCTTTCTTTCTTCATGGCTACCTTTCTGAACTTGTATTTGATGTTATCCCCTCCTGTTTGCTCCAGGAATTGCTCCATCTATCATCCTCATCTGCTTTTACCTTTCATGGCTTCTTCATCACTGGAATCTTCCTCTTGCATCATAAACATTCCTATCTGTGCTTTAGAAAGGGGGGGGGGGTGAAACCAAACACAAAACAACTTTCTCTGCTCCTCTACTGAGTCTTCATTTTTCTCCACCGAACATCCTGACATTCACCTCTTTTCTCCATCCTCACCTGCCTTACCCCCTTATAACCTGATTCCTGCCTTCACACATCTTGTTCAAAGCTCCCAGTGGCCTCCTAATACTAGATCTGTGCTCCCACTCTTCTTCATGTTGAGATGGTCAGTGTGTGAATCCCACTCT
>NC_058405.1:71980821-72100163 GCF_002201575.2 Neomonachus schauinslandi
GTGTGTGAATCCCACTCTTCTTCATGTTGAGATGGTCAGTGTGTGAAGCACAGACTGCAGTGACTGACCATCTCCCTGCCATGAATGTCTCTCCTCCCTGGGCTCTCCTGATGCTCCCCCCTCCTCACTGACTACGCCTTCTCTGGTTGTATTCCCTGGGATCTAGCCGGTCCCACCCTGCATGCGTCACATCCCTCTTCCCATCTCGTCCTACTCACACTCCCCAGTGAGGTCAGCCATGGCTGCTCTCCTTAATGTCAGTCCAGTATGTCTGGAAATCTGGATGAACTTATATGAATGCTTTTCTGGGACCTTGACATGACTAGAGCCCCTCAGACCCCGCTCCCGAGCTCACGATTCTGCAAGTGGTGCCCTCATCCTTCCAGCCACCCCTCCCTCACAGGTGCTCTTGGCCTGTCAGTTCTCTCTCACATTTGGCCCTTCCTTTCCATCCCTACCACTGACCCCTATATTTCAGGCTCCCACTAACGCCCTCCTCCCAACTGTTATGGGCCAGAGAACCCACTGACATCATGAAATTTATCCTCTTTCTCACTGAAAGCAGAAGGAATTACCAATCTGTGACCCCTGTCTACTGCCTTGAGGAAGATATTATTACAAGAATCTTTATGAACCTTCCCAGGAGACAGCCTGTGCGTGTTATGGCAATACAGGAAAGCGTGCGCTGTTGGCAAAGTTCCTGCAGGAAGTCAGTATGAGTCTAAAAGTTATGCTCGATTGCTTTTTACTATTTCTTCTCTGTCACTGTCCCTGGTGGTGTTAGAGTTGTGATGGAATGTTACCTCTGACCTATTGCTTCTGTGAAAGCTAAAAGCAATCAAAGGTATGAAAACACCTGACCCCACACTTCCCATCTCTTGTAGCCCTTGACCAATAATCCAAGAGGTGCAGCAATAGGCAGAGTGCAGGGGCAAGAAGGGGACTTCCAAGAACTTCATAGCTCTGCATTTTATAGATAAAAAGCAGGGCAATAAAACCTTTGAGCTGCTCTCTGTTGGTGTTCTGAAATTTCTCTCTCACATGATAGAAAAAAATAACAAAAGTAAGGTCTGGCCAGAAGGAAAGCATCCCTAATTTTGGCACTGCTAAGATCACTCATCCCCAGTCTCCCTTGTCCAAATGCCTTGGCTCACAATTGTCACAGTAATTGTTCTCAAATATACTTCTGATTATTCACCACTTAAGAAGCATAAATGGTTCTATAATTTTAACAGAATGAAGTCACAGGATCCTAGCTGTTGAGAGCCAAAAGTGGTCAATTCATTTAATTCAATCTCTTCCAACTTTATAATAAAAATCCGAGTCTACTGAGATTAACTGACTTTCTCCCCAAATTACTCTATTACCATAAGTGCTGATTTTGATGCATATTATGCACGCAAATGTGGCATACTTCTTTTTTTTTTTCTGTTTCTTTTTTTTAAATTTAATTTTATTATGTTATGTTATTCCCCATACAGTACATCATTAGTTTTTGATGTAGTGTTCCATGATTCATTGTTTTCGTATAACACCCAGTGCTCCATGCAATACGTGCCCTCCTTAATACCCATCACTGGACTAACCCATCCCCCTACCCCCTCCCCTCTAAAACCCTCAGTTTGTTTCTTGGAGTCCATAGTCTCTCATGGTTCATCTCCTGCTCCGATTTCCACCCCTTCATTTTTCCCTTCCTTCTCCTAATGTCCTCCATGCTATTCCTTATGTTCCACAAATAAGTGAAACCATATGATAACTGACTTTCTCTGCTTGACTTATTTCACTTAATAATCTCCTCCAATCCCATCCATGTTGATATAAAAGTTGGGTATTCATCCTTTCTGATGGCTGAGTAGTATTCCATTGTATATATGGACCACATCTTCTTTATCCATTCGTCTGTTGAAGGGCATCTCGGCTCTTTCCACAGTTTGGCTATTGCAGACATTGCTGCTATGAACACTGGGGTGCATATGGCCCTTCTTTTCTTATCTTGACCCCTTTTCCATAGTTCAAAGTATCCATTTTTCATTAAATATCTTGAATAAGCTAGAACATGCTAGACTATGGCACTTATAAATCTTTGAGGGACAATGTGATTTCTAATAGTGTTGCCCACATATCTGAGTCTAGGTGGATAAAGTAGGTGTTACTTAAGCAATAAAGAAAATATTTTCACTTACAGGCAACGTTGCATAGAACTCAGAAGAACCATGTCGTCCTGTGTAAATGAGTATGAAGGAAGCAAAGAAAGAAGAAAAAGAACTGAACGTGTGGGAAGAATCTGGAAAGTTAACTGCAAGATGCAGTGAAAATGATTCTATTTTTTCCTTATAAAGAATACTTTAAATTACGTAATTACAGATTCCAGGGAAATAGATATTTAAATCCATCAGTGACATGTGTTTGACTTCCTCATTTCCAGAGAAAATCAGAAGCTTATTTTGGTTTTTGTTCTCACTCTTCTCTTTCCCCCACCCACCTACACCGGATTGAGATATCTGACAAAGTAAAACCCTAGTACAATGGGAATTAGACTCTAGCAAAATGAGAAGCTGAAGCTGCGTGAAGCTCTTTACACACTATAAAGTCAAATGTTCCCACTTTTTCCTACAGACATTAGAAAGGCACAGAAATAAAATCAGATCCAACTCTCAGTTTCTATTTCTAGCAGAGGTTTTATATGCCATCAGCTTCGATTAATGTGCTATGTCTTACTCACCTTGCATAAATATGTTTCATTTAAAGGGAACCCAACTGAAGAAGGTATTGCCTCAAATGATAACATGCTAAGGGCATGGCAGAACCCCTTTAGATAAAGAAAACAAAATATGACTTTCTTTGCCTATATTTTATAAATTTCCAAATAGCCTGAAGCTTACAGCCCAAAAGAGACCCCCATGAAAATCAACTTCTAGAACTGCCACCTTCATGTTGCATAAATGATAGATGTTTCATCTTAATGTTCAGAGAGGCATTCACATACATGACAGAGGGGAGTATAAAAATTAAGAAATGAAATAGACATCATCTCCCTGACTTATATATAATCATTACCACCTTACCCCATGCCAGACACAGTTAATCCATCATGGTCATTTTTCCAACTGAGCTTTTAAAATCCTTCTCCAGGGCGCCTGGGTGGCTCAGTTGGTTAAGTGACTGCCTTCGGCTCAGGTCATGATCCTGGAGTCCCTGGATCGAGTCCCACATCGGGCTCCCTGCTCGGCAGGGAGTCTGCTTCTCCCTCTGACCCTCCCCCCTCTCATGTGTTCTCTCTCATTCTCTCTCTCTCAAATAAATAAATAAAATCTTTAAAATCCTCCTCCACAAAGAACTTAATGCACATGGCCAATGAATGGAAATGGCGTTGAACCACTGTTGTTATGACTATACCAGGCTCTTTTCCGAGCACTGTGCATTCATTAATTCCATTTAATATTCCCAAACCTACTGTGTTTTGTTACACTTATTTTTATTTATTCTTATTTACAATGAGAAAACAGAGGCACAGAGAGATTAAGTAACTTGCTCAAAGTCACAGAGCTAGTAAATGGCAGAGGCAGGATGCAAACCCAGGCAACCTACCTCCAGAGACCACATCCTTCATCACTATGCTATATGGTCTCTTAAGAAATGAAAGCCCATACAGAGAGAAGATGGGATTTTATTTGTCTTTTATGGAAATTTTCAAACATATAAAAAAAGTAAAGTAAATAGTACAATAAACCCTCATAGTTCCATCATCCAGCTTCAAGATCATAAAAAATTTACCTATCTTTTCTCACTTTTTTGGAGGGGAGGAGGTGGTGCCAGATTATTTTACAGCAAAGCCAGAACACTGTCATTACTTAAAATGTGGAATAATTAGGTCTGCAGACATAATGCAGTAGTGCTGAGATAGCAAGGAGAGGATCTAAAGGGTGTGAGGACTTCCCTCACCCCCAACTCAAGGGGGTTAGGTGCTCCTCTCTTCATGTATCTCCTTCCCCTTCCCACCCACCAAATGCTGTGCAATCTTCAGCCATAGCCAGACTCACAGTTCCCTACATGGATTTCTTTTCACACTCCTATCTCCCCACTGGATTCTAACTTTGCAAGAGTGAAATTTTGGTGTCCTGGTCACAACAGCTGCAACACTGAGCTCTGTGCTTACCTCAAAACAGATGCTAAAAGAGGGCTGGATTGGGGAAGGGAAATGGACAGTCTGATAGTCACAAAACCAGACAGCCAAGAAAAATGAGGCAGTTCAACTAGACATGGTTTCTACCATAATCCCCCTACCATAATCCTACCTACCTATCATCCCCCAAATTTCAGTTTATCTTACTTTCAACCAAAAATGGTCAACTAAAACAAAACAAAATAAAACAAAACAAAACAAAAGACATTCATACTCTAATCCCATCTCTGGGTGGACATGATCATTATCCGGAGTGTTTTGAAATGGAATGTACAATGTCAATAAGGCTTAATCTCAAATACACAAGAGCTTCTCTGAAATCTGACCTCACAGGTCCCTTTAGGTTCCTTTTTCCATGAATAAAAAATGACTCCCTCTTTGCCAATGGAACATGAGATAGATTAACGGTTGTTTTGGTAATAATACTTCTTGGCAACTCTGAACTTAATTAAAATTCATATCAGATACAGAAAATCAAATGTATTATTTATGTAAATGTATTTTATGTTATTCATGAGCATGAATGCTGAAGTTAACATTACAAAAAGCTTTCATATTAACCCTTATTTTCATTGAATAACCTTCCAAAAGGGCTAGTGATTTTCCATTTCAGATTATTATCCCCAGAACCCAAATCCTATTCGGTAATTAAAAGAACATCTACTTATTTAAGTATTAAAATAAGAAATAAAACTCTAGAATTTAATGAAAATATCTAATCTCTCCAATTGAGAGGTCTAATTTTGAAAACTCTGAAATTCTTTCACAAAAAGCCACAATGGTAGGGTTTTAGGCCAATTCTTTGAAAGTGGCTAATTACATGCAAGGAGATACATAGGTTATTAGATATCTGTGAGACTATTAGGTCAGTCTACATGATGATTTATCTCTGAATATAATCATACTTTAAATGACCTATTATATTTTCTACTCTTTGAGTTGTATAAAATATCTATAGGTATACCATAGTCAAGAGAAGCAACATTTTAGAGATTCTAGAAAACTGTGAAAACCACAATGATGATCAACTCCACCAACTATCAAGACCTGTGAAAGCCTTGATAAAGTGAAAATAAGTTCCCTCTACAAAATACTTCTGAAAGCTGCTCAGGTTACTCTAAGGGCTCTCTCTTGTTCCATACTCTTACATAAGAGAAAATGTAAGAGAATTTCTCTTGGCAAAGAATTTCTCTTGAAACTCTCTTACTGTAAAGGCCATGCTAGGTGGCATGAGCGATACTAAAATTATTAAAAGACATATAGCCCCTATCCTCGAAGAGCTTATAATCTGTAGGGGAGACAGGGCAGAGAAATAAATAAGTACAATGAGACAGAATGTGATAATCCACAAAAGGGATGCAAGCAAGGAGCCACAGGAGTTCCCAGGAGAAAAGATCGCTTCGGGTTTACAGATGAAGGACAATTTTTTAGAGGAAGTGGCATTTGAATTGCACCTGAAAATGGCAGAATCTACAGAGAAATCTGGCTAGGGAAAGAGGGAGAGCATTCCAGAGACGTTTACACCAAGACCACAAAGGCAGGAAAGCACAAAGCCCTCAGAAGAAAAAGTGAACAATTCTGGTTGGCCAGTTGAGGGTGTACATGAGAGGATGGGATGTGGGAGAGGCAAGAAGGGAACCGGGCAGGTCATGGAGGACCTGGAATATCCAACAAGGAACAGAAGCAAGCACAGGGGCACCATGAAGCAATCAAAACAGGGTGAAAGGGAAAGTGATCTAGGACTGTGTGCCTTACAAATTACAGAGTGATGTGTGTTTGTGTGTGTATACCACACCTTCTCTATCCATTCATCAGCTGATAGACATTTCGACTCTCTCCATAGTTTGGCTATTGTTGATAATGCTGTCATAAACACCAGGGTGCATGTACCCCTTCAAATCTGTATTTTTGTATCCTTTAGGTAAATACCTAGTAGTGCAATTGCTGGATCATAGGGTAGCTCTATTTTTAACTTTTTGAGGAATCTCCATACTGTTTTCCAGAGTGGCTGCACCAGTCTGTGTTCCCATCAACATTGCAAGAGGGTTCCCCTTTCTCTGCATCCTCACCAACACTTGTTGTTTCTCGTGTTCTTAATTTTAGCCATTCTGACAGGAGTGAGATGGTATCTCATTGTGGTTTTGATTTGTATTTTCCTGATGATAAGTGATGTTGAGTATCTTTTCATGTGTCTGTTAGCCATCTGGATGTCTTCTTTGGAAGACTATTCATGGCTTCTGCCCATTTCTTAACTGGATTATTTGTTTTTTGGGTGTTGAGTTTGATAAGTTCTTCAGAGATTTTGGATACTAACTCTTTATCAGATACGTCATTTGCAAATATTTTCTCTCATTCTATAGGCTGCCTTTTAGCTGATTGTTTCCTTCACTGTGCAGAAGCTTTTTATCTTGAGGAAGTCCCAATAGTTCATTTTTTGTTTCCCTTGCCTCTGGAGACATGTCTAGTAAGAAGTTCCTATGGCCAAGGTCGAAGAGGTTGCTGCCTGCGTTCTCCTCTAGGAATCTGATGGATTCCTGTCTCACATTTAAGTCTTTTAACCATTTTGAATTTATTTTTGTGTATGATGTAAGAAAGTGGTCCAGTTTCATTCTTCTGCATGTGGCTGTCCAATTTTCCCAACATCATTAGCTGAAGAGACTGTCTCTTTTCATCAGATATTCTTTTCTGCTTTGTCGAAGATTAGTCGACCATATAGGCATGGGTCCATTTCTGGGCTCTCTATTCTGTTCCATTAATCTCTGTGTCTATTTTTGTGCCAGTACCATACTGTCTTGATCACTACAGCTTTGTAATATAGCTTGAAGTCCGGAATCATGATGCCTCCAGCCTTGCCTTTTTTTTTTTTTTAAAGATTTAATTATTTGAGAGAGAGAGAGAGAGGGTGAGCAAGGGGAGGGGCAGAGAGAAAGGGGTAGACGTAGACCCTGCACTGAGCACAGAGTCCGAGGTGGGGCTCAATCCCACAAACCTGAGATCATGACCTGAACCGAAATCAAGAGTGGGATGCTTAACTGACTGAGCCACCCAGGCACCCCTGCTTTTCTTTTTCAGGACTGCTTTGGCTATTTGGGGTCTTTTGTGGTTCATACAAATTTTAGGATTGTTTGTTCCAGCTCTGTGAAATATTCTGGTGGTATTTTGACAGGGATTGCATTAAAAGTGTAGATTGCTCTGGGTAGTATAGACATTTTAACAATGTTTCCTCTTCCAATCCCTGAGCATGGAATGTTTTTTCCATTTCTTTGTGTCCTCTTCAATTTCTTTCATAAGTGTTTTATAGTTTTCAGAGTACAGATCTTTTACCTCTTTGGTTAGGTTGATTCCTGGGTATTGTAATAGTTTTTGGTGTGAATACCTATTGCTTTTAATATGAAGTCTTTAAAGTAGGAGTTATTTTCCCTGGCACATTATGGCTCTTGTCCCTCTGGGTGCTCAGGGTATCCCTCTCTAGTGTCCTTTGAAGCAGAGGTGAGAAGAAATACCCTAAGCACACCTGGAATGATTCTGTCCACACCTGTCAGCTCTCCTTTAGCAAAAGCTGCTGCCACAAGAACAAAGCTCAATTCATCTTGAAATTATGTCCACACCTGTCAGCTCTCCTTTAGCAAAAGCTGCTGCCACAAGAACAAAGCTCAATTCATCTTGAAATTACTATTATTTTTTTAAGAAATCAAGGCTTTAGCATCTTCCTTAGAAAGATATATACCATGTGAGATTTTTTTTTTTTAATCACTCTCGTGCTCCCTCCAAAAGAGAAACATGCCACTGGGAATTTTACTACTAAAAACTATGACAAATAGCTGCTCCTATATTTAAAAATCTTCAGACTGTCAATATGCACACACATATTCTAAAAATAGGAGTTCCACATTTGCAAATAGTTCTTTATTATATTCACATTTCAGATTTTGAGACATCTACTGGGCCCTAATGGAATCCATAATGACAACGGTGCCCCTAACATGAATCCTGTGTGAAAGTAGTTCAGAGATGCAGCGCCTTTAGGAAACCAAGTGAGCAAAAACCTCTCAGAAACTGCTTACAAACACCTCAACATAAAGGAAAGTGTAAGGTACTACTTTTAGGAATAACTAGGTAGACCAAAATTTAGAACTGTAAAAGTACAAATGTGCTGCACATCAGCTCTCCAAACCCAAGAAAGGATAAAGAGCAAGCTCAGAGAAAGGAAATTTAAAAAAAAAATAATATGAATCAATCTCATTCTCAAACTCTCCCCCCCAAACCCCATCCTGCTGTCTCTTTCCCTTACTACTTCAGCCTGATTCAACTGTTGTAATCCCTCCCAAACAGCCCTGCACATGAAAACCTCTAAGACTTTCCTGGCCTTCCGGCAAGTTCTTGCTAACCAACATCTGAGATGTCATGGCTTCAGATCCAATAACAATGACTTTGAAGTTGACAGGCTGAGATAAGTTTTGGTCATCAAAGGCACAGCCAAATGGGGCAACCTCCAGATCTTCTTTAGAAACAGTGGCTGTTTGTGACTTACTCTGAGACTATTAATTCAGACTTTATAAAATATAGCTTATAACATCAGTCTCAGGAACCAGGCCTAGAGTAGCCTCATTCAGCTAATGGGGACCTTTCTGGACACAGAGTTGAAGAAGTTCAGCTGTGTTTTTTTAAATTTTCAATATCATTTGGTTAACTTTTAGAAATCCAACCAAGTGTTCCATCAAAATGAAGGCATTACAGGTAATCCCAGATGACTAAAAGGATTCTCACCACCACTATTTAATACATGTTTCATGTAACACCTGTTTTGGATCTTTCTTTGACTTCTTACATAGAATCCATGGAGCAAAGGGCTCCTGGAGTCAGCCCCTGGATAAGTCATTTTCTATATTTCAACATCTTTTTCTAGCACGTTAACTCATAACTGAAAAATGATAGGGCCAAACAGGCTTTTTTTTCTTCAGTAGATTCTTTTCTAAAGTCCTAACAATGGTAGATTAAAGTAGTCAAATCAAATCTTTCATACACAAAGGAATGAAACTATTACACCCGCATGCGGATCCACCCGGCCCAGTGTGGCCCGAGGGGCGTATCCCGCAGGGGAGTAGCGCACGCCGGCCCCGCCCACTTACGGTTGGCCAGCCGGCCCTGCTCGGGCTGTGCGCTGTCCGCGGACTGGGTGCTGGAGACCGAGGACACGCTGGAACTCCGCACAAACCCAAACGCCGCTAGCTTGGCTGCCGGGAGACGCGAGTATCCGGGAGGACGAAGTCCAGATTTGGGTAGATTGGATTTTGCAGCATTTGAACCGGAGGCTTTCTTTAAATCTGCTATAATTAACGAAAACAAAACAAAACAAAACAAATCCGTTGACAACAAGATAGAGAATACATGGACTACGAATATTAATCTAGCTCTATCATAAACAGGCCACAATCAGTCTTGCAGGGTGTGCTTTAGCACATTCACAAACACATCTTTATGAGAAAGGCCCCTCGCAGTGGGCTGGGGGTTTCAGAGAATTCAAATAAGAGGAGAGGCAGCGGGGCAGATGAGACAAGAACAGACAACTAGTTCTATTATATGACCATAAACAAAGGTATACAGTGCTTAGGAAGCTGAATGGAATGAACACTTACTGTTGCACGTTACCCTAGAATTGTGAAATAGACATACACCTTAAAATCTGACATGCAGTGGGCAAAGAGCCCTTGTGGCAAATAATTCATCAGCAATTTTAAACAGTATGTGATAATTCATGGAAGCATGTACAAAGAATCATTTGCTAACATTCTGTTGGTTGTAGGAATGAGGTGGGCACAAACTATGGAGCTGGCCAGGTGGAAATCCAGTCTCTGTCATTTATTAGCTGTGTAACCTCGGAAACTTGACCCAACACTTTAGAACTCAGTTTCCTCCCATGGAAGGACTGGGATGATAAAACTGGCCTCAAAGGTCTAATATAAATATTATTGCTTGTAACAGAACTTTATAGGTGCTCCAATTAATGCTAGGGTTTTTTTTTTTTTCCTTTCTCCATGATCTGGTTTTGTGTTAAACTAAAATTCAAAAAACAAACTAAACTTCAAAATTAGTTCCCAGATATGTGCAAAGCCAGCTAATTTTGAAATAATAAAACATCATGCTATAAATCCACCATCTCAGCATGATGATATCTGAACCAGGCTCTGTTCATGGCCACTGCAATGATCATCTCCACACTATAAGAAGTCTTTCAATATCAGATAGAACCAGGATGTTATCACACACAAATGCTCTTTAATATTCCTTAAAAGGAAAAAGGGCTAAAAGTCCTAATATTCTGTATAATTGTCCTAGTGAAGCCATTTATAACTTTTACCTGCCATATTTACTGTGAGTGCTTATATACAGATCCTTCAGCAATGCTCCTCACTCATTATCTACTGAAAGATTAACCGGGTTTCAGACTAATAATAATAAAAAAATTTAAAAAATTGATGCCTAAAAATCAATGAAGAATCTATAATAGAAATAAATCTATGTATGGAAATCTGTGGAGAACCAACAGATGTCAATCTGGTCCAGTGGTGCCTCTTCCTCTACTAGGAGCTCCCCCTAAGAGTGAGGCTGTAGCCAGTTGTACATCCAGATGAAAGCAGAATATGCACAACTATGGTTTCCTGATTTCTGGGTCAGGACTAGGAGGAGGAGGAATCAGGTGAGTGCAGAGAGAAGAGGGAACAGGGATCTGGGGCTGCAATATTCCCAATTCAGTTCTGTCCTTCTGCTTGGGAAAAAAATGTTCAAATATGATGAGAAATAGTCATTGTTTAATAAGTAGTAATGGCCCTTCTGTATCAGCAATTAAATGTCAGATCAATGCCTTCAATTGCTGTTCTATCATTTTGCATACTCTTGAGATGATATCCCCAGAACAATGAAAGTGTCCCCGTAAATCAGATACATTTTCGCAATAAATTTAAACTAAAGCAATTTTGGATAACGCCTGTAAAACAGTTTCTAAAAAATCAGATGTGATTTCAATAATAAGTATACTAAATCCATCATGTTTTGATACTAATTTCAGTTATAGAGGGTAAGAGTATAACCTCTTTCCCAACCCAGTTAATCAATAACTGATTTAAGATTACACAAAATCAAGTGAGAAGAATATGAATAAATGGGTTTTTTTTCCTAGTAAACAAACCCATATTTCAGAATGAAGGAAAGGTCAGAATTCCTAACAGAACACCTTGGCATATAATAAACATTCATTTAATATTCATTTAAGAATGAAAACTAGATACTCCTGGGTGGCTCAGTCAATTGAGCATCCAACTCTTGATTTTGGCTCAGGTTCATGATCTCATGGTAGTGGGACTGAGCTTCACACAGGGCTCCATGCTCAATGCAGAATCTGCTCAAGATTCTTTCCCTCCCCCTCTACCTGTCTCCCTGCTTAGGCACTTGCATGTGTGTACTCTCTCTCTAAAATAACTAACTAAATAAATAAATTCCTTTAAAAAATTAAAACTAGTTTATTAAATCATTACATAAGACGATAAAAGCACTGAAAATGTTCAAAGAGGAATTTACCCTATTCTACCCTTACCTATATTTAAGGATTGCTCATGTCGTTGGTAGAAAGGTAGCATGTACATGCAGAGAGGGAACTCAACAACACAGGATCCCAAGCAGACATGACGTAGGTCTCTAAATGAGTTCTGGGCTTTCACTTTCCCTTAGTCCATCTTTCCCTTTGAATAAAGGCACATACTGTGAGTGTATGTGGGTGTAGGCTACTTGTGGGAGTATGTCTTACACCAACTCTCTGTGTACATAATTTTTTCTAAATTTAATGTAATCCATACATCAAGTTAGTATCCAATGGTCTCTCCTCCTACCAGATACATCTCACAAATAGCTTACGTACCTTCAGGGTTTGGAAGAACAGGTCTCATTCTTTGGAAACCATCAGTGCCTAGCACAGTGGTTTTGACAAATTATTCAATCAAATTTAGCTGAAGTCTGCAGTAGCCAAGCTTGCACAACATGAATATAGCCTGCTGTGTGGGCTGAACACCTCCACTGGTCTCTCTGCATGTGAACTAGGCTGGAATGGGGCTCTAAACTGCTTTCTAAACAAGCACCTCTGT
Organism: Neomonachus schauinslandi; assembly: GCF_002201575.2. Lineage (NCBI taxonomy): Eukaryota > Metazoa > Chordata > Mammalia > Carnivora > Phocidae > Neomonachus > Neomonachus schauinslandi. The sequence goes on from NC_058405.1 coordinate 71,993,140, forward strand.
GATTCTCATTCAGGTAGTCCATGGAGCATACTTTGGGGTGAAAACGTCAAAGAAGATGCCATATCAGCCTGGGAAAGGTGCTCTTCAGCATTACATACTGACTGAATGTGCCTTAATTTAATCTTGGTTTCTCATAAAAGGAATTTACTTATAAAAATGTGCACTCCTTACTATTTCTCAAGTGCAGCATGTCAGAAGAATATATTTTTTTCAACTATGTAGTGTCCTTGGACTATTCAAGAATACAGACTTTGATGGAAATAGCATATCAAAGTGCACAGTAAGTCCTCAATAAACAAATGATAATAATTAATATTAAATAAAACCGAGCAGACAACATAAGAGAGACATCTTCCACAATGGTGGCACGAGGAGCTTCATGGACACTTTCTCCAGTAAACCAACCATAATTAGTAAAAATCATTTTTAAAAAACAACAATCATTTAAAGTTTCTAGAAATTGTTCTAAGGGCATACAGCAAATAAACATTTATAAATGAAAATCTACTAAATCCCAGTAAGAATAGTCAGACTGGATGGCACTTGAGCCTGACCCACTCCTTTCCTCCTCTGCAACCCTGTCCATCTCAGCATGATGAAAGCTCTACTCTGGGTGGCTGGGACCAAGGCAACAGGATTTCTCTCCCCCTGCTCAAGAACTACCATATCTCACTGGGAGAGGTGGGCCACCATCATTTCCCATTCCCTATGCCCTCCCCTCAGGTCCATGTTGCAGAAACTAAATTACATGCAAGCAAGAGGCTAAGAGGTCAGGAGACTCTCCCTTCGCCCAGCCCCAAGTAAGAGGGCAGAGGCACTACCCCCTCTTACCACAGCAGGCCAAAAATACTGGGGCCCTAATCACTGTTGCCCTGGCTCACTTGTAGGCTAGAGGTTCAATATCAGGAGAGGTAACAGGAGAAGAACAGAAGCTACCGACCCTGCCTAGCAGCCACCTGTAAATCAGGATTGCCACTCCTAGAGGAGCAGACCTGTGTCCCTGCCACATCCCCCAGCAGAATCATAACTAAGAGGTTTGCCCAAAGGCAGAGATAGGCCATAAGAACAAAAATCACTGAGGCACTCTGTAATGCCCACATTAAAAAAGAAGAAAGATGTCATATCAATAAAGTAATCTTCCATCTAAAGACACTGAAGAAAAAAGAACAAACCAAATGTAAGTAGAAGGAAGGAAATAATAAATACTAGAATGGTAATAAATATAACAAAATGGAAAAGTAAAAAGCCAAGAAAATCAAATTTGGTTTTTAGAAAGATCAACAAAGTTGGCAAACCTTTAGTTACAACTGATCAAGAAAAAAGGAGAGAAGACTCAATTTGTTAAATGAGGAATGAAGAGGGGACATCACTACTAATCTTACAAAAGTAGAAAAAATTATAAGGGAATATTATGAACAACCTAGTGAAATGAACATGTTCCAGAAAAACACAAAGGAAAAAAAAGGAAATAGAAAATCTGAATATACTTACAACAAAGAAATTGAATTAGTAATCCAAAAACTTCCTACAAAGAAAAGCCCAGACCCAAATATCATTAATAGGGAATTCTATCAAGTATTTAAAGAATTTATACCAGTTCTTCACAAATTATTCCAGGGAGGGAGGGAGGGAGAGAGAGAAACACTTCCAAACTCATTCTATGAGGCCAGTGTTACTTGATAACCTAACCAAACATATCACGAAAAAAAAAGAAAACTCTTACAGATGCAAAATTCTCACCAAAATATAGCAAACTGAAATCAGCCACATATAAAAAGTATTACATACCATAACCAAGTGAGATTTATCCCTAGAATGAAAGAGTGGTATAACATGGAAATCAATGTACTATGTCATATGAATAGAACAAAGAAAAACCACATGATCATCTCAATATATGCAGAAAAATCACTTGACAACTTCCAAGAGCATTTCATGAATAGAAAAATGTCCTCAACTTGGTAAGGGGATGGAAAAAAAATAGCTAACATCATACTCAATGGAAAAAGAATGAATCCTTCCCCCATAGATCAGGAACAAGGCAAGGCAGTTTGCTCTCATCACTTCTACTCAATATTTTATGGAAGGTTCAAGTCAGGACAATTGGGCAAGAAAATTAAAAGCCTCGCAGATTGGAAACAAGAAGCAAAACTTTCTCCATCTGTAGATCACACAATCTTGTATATAGAAAACCCTATGAAAACTAAAACCTTGTAATAAATGAGTTCAATATACAAAAATCAATTGTATTTCTATATACTTGCAATAACTAATCCAAAAATGAAATTAATAAAGTTTCATTTACAATATCATCAACAAAATAAAATATTTAGGAAATGTAGTAAAGGGTTGGACTCCCTTTTTTTTTTTTTTTTATGTTTGACTGCTAACAGCTATCAGGTTTCAAACCCCACACCTCTTTTTATACTGCCCACATATCTGGAAAAGCTGATACGAAAGCCCAGGACAGCCTCCTTTGGTGCTGGCAGGCAAGTCAAACTACACAAGCCCCTTCCCACATCCACAAGAATTTCACCTCCCCCCACCCCTGACAACAATAAAGTAAGTTGAGTCATTTCATATGTATTTGAGAGGCCTGCACTACTCTCCCCAGACACCTCAGTTATGTGAGTAATAAACTCCCTCATAAGCTGCTTTGTGTATGGCATCATCGGTCTTGACATCCAAACCAAATTTTGGGTGGAGGTCCATCCTATCTCTTCAGGGTGACCACAACAATAGGTGGTATGACCAGGATGCTGAGACAGTGACCCCCATCACCGGGAGCCTTTCTTCGTGTTTCGCTTGCTAGCTGACTCTGCTGCCTAATAGAAAACACACACCGGGGTGCCTGTGTGGCGCGGTTGGTTAAGCTTCCAACTCCTGGTATTGGCTCAGGTCATGATGTCAGGGTCATGAGATCGAGTTCCATGTTGGGCTCTGTCCTGCGTGCAGAATCTGCTTGAGTTTCTCTTTCCCTCTCCCTCTGCCCCTCCTGCTTCTGTGCTGTCTTTCTCTAAAATAAATAAATAAATCTTAAAAAAAAAAGAAAAAAAAAACCAGGAAAGAAGGAAAGCACGGCCTTGGAGCTGCTGCTTGATGGCTAGCTCATGCTTTGAGCTGTGCTGCTCTGCTCTGCATTAGTGAGTCCGACAGAGCCTCTGTCATAGATTAACCTGACCCATGTTGGAAGTTTCAATAATTAATTGGTTGTTCAGAGACAGGAATGTGATTGGGGTGGGGTCCTAAGTGTGGCCTTGGGGTCCTGCACGTGTATCTTAGAACGCAGTTGTGACAGATGCCAGGCTCAGGGGAAAGACTACCCTTTGCTGCATACAGGTCCCCTGGGTGATCACTCATGAAAAAGCAGTCATTAGAGGAAAAAACACACACACAAAAGAGAAAAAGCAATATGTGAAATGCTGAGGTCTGCATTCCTAAAAGCAAATGGCTGCGCAGGTCCCTTAAATACCTCTGTTGCTGCTGCTGTCTATGCCTCTGTCCCAACAAAAATCCTGATCCTCGGAGTTATAGAGAAAAACACCCATGGCATCTCTATAGCATAGCGAAAGGGGTTAACTCAAATCCTCCTTAAGCCTGAGGTCCTTAAGTCCTATAAAGTAACACTGTCATGGGAGAGGCCTCCAACCCTGATGATACTGATTGGAAGCTCTCCCAGGGGGAAATCTACAAATAGAAGGGGAGTAGAGAGAACCCCCAGTAAAACCAACAAGGGGAAAAAAAGGAATACAGGGGTGGAGGAAGGAGAAGGGAAGAAGCCCGGATTTGGCAGAATAAACAAAAAACTGAAACAGAGGTCTACAGTTGGACCCAATTGGAAATTGAAAATTTCCTAAAAGAATTTATACACCAAAAGATAAAAAGGGCACTGACTTTTGTGTATCTATAACATAGCTTCTGAATTAATCTTAACATCTCCTTAAATGTACTAATTGACAAACCTTTATGACTTTAATCAATACTGGGGCTCAAACTATAGTTATACGTGGGGATCTCATTAAATTTAAATACTATATCCCCTATAGTATTCTATAATCTTAAGGGAGTTACTGAACGAAAAATAAAAGAAACATAGATATGCTTCATCTTAACCATGAGAATTATCATCTTGCCTCAATTTCCCAGAGTCAGAGCATCCATTGCCCTAAAATATCCCATAGTGGACATGAACACTCTGTGATTAATACATTTAGAGAAAATTAAAGTTTTGACACATAAAAAACTTGGCTTGACAAAATGGGACCCTACAGACCATACCTCCAGTTAAAGCAGTTAACAGGACTGGCTATAAATTAAAGCAAGGCCTGCAAGAACTGAAATACATTACTACAAGACCCCTACTGCTCATTTAACAAGACAATCTGGCCCATTCTTAGTCCCTCAGTCACAGTTTTCCTTCACTTCCTGAAGGGACACAAAACACCTTTAAAGAGCGGCTACCCACAAAATCTTTGTGGGCTAGATCTTGGCTGGATCCACCTTTCTCCAGGAGCATAGGTCTGACATTACAATGACGACATCTTCCTTTGAGGACATTTATATGACACACTTATTCAGGACGTACAAATACAAAGACGCCCATAAAAAACAGATGGGCCACTTCCTAACACAAAGGTGTGCAAGGCCCTGCCACCTTAATTAAATTCCTACAAATTATTTGATAAGCTGTGGGGTACTCTATCCCTGATACTGTCAAGAAACAGTGATTCTCTCAATATCCAAAATATTAAAAGAAACCCGGGGTCTTTTAGACTCCTTTGGGTTCAGGAGGCAAAATATTCCTCATTTGCAAACTATACGTAAGCCCATTTATGCTGTTACTTGCAAAGTGGCTCACCTTTCGTGGGATCCCCTCCAACAAAAGGCTCTAGAATCTGTCCAAATTGCAATCAACACAGACTTCCATTAGTGCCCTCAGAGACACTCTCACTATAGAGGCTTTAGCAACCCCTCTCATGCCTTCTGGAGTTTCTAGACTACCAATAATGGTTATAAGTTGCTCATGGGTTTCTGCTCTAAGAAACTGACCTCCTTGGCCCTGCAATATACAATATTAGAGTGGCACTGGCTGGGCCCCTGCTGGTCTCTCCTGAAAAGTAAAGCTCTCATCTGCCCTGAACCTGTGACCCTGTGCACCAAGGTCCCCAATATGCCATAGGTTATAAAAGTAGCATCCCACAAACTCACAAACTCAGCAGACGTAGCCTGGACTTCTTGCTACAGGATGGAACCAAACCTGGGCCCTATGGCATAGCCCACCTGCAGAAGGGGGTGGTCTCCCTGTCCTCAGTCCCTTGCCTGATGTCACAGTGCCAGAGGACATCACTCTTTTCCCAGACCCACTGGCTACCCGTGGAGCCCCTTTAGGATCAACCAATGAACAGCAGTGGGAGTTTATGCACTTTATATGGTTGGAATCATAACTGTCACACATGATGGAGCTCATTGAGAGTTGCTGTTTTCATCCCGTAGCCGAGATGTTCCTGAAAAGGATGCAACCCAAGCGTCCCACAATTAGACAAACTTCAAAGTGTCATCTAACACTGGATGCTCTGGTCCAAGTCAGTCCCATCCCCACGTTTTTACACTCTTGGGCCATTGCCATTGGCCTGGCTGTCTGGTCCAGCCAGTGGCAGCAACAATTCCTTATTCAGGGTTGTGCTCTTTAAGGTTAAAAAAAAAAAAAGTTTGAGAATCATTTTGTGCTACAGAGACCCAAACAATAAAATTAAAGTCACACATGTTTCTACACTCCCTATAGCCACAATACAAGCTCTCACCATGACAGTCCTTATCCACTTTTGAAGTTCCAAACATTACTGATAGCGAACAAGGCAATCATTTCGCTTCTCAGAATACACAACGCTGGGCTCTTGAACAAGGCATTCACTATAACTTTACCTTCCTTAATGACCTTAAGCTGCAAGTTTCATAGAGCACTATAATGGCTTACTAAATAAGTTCAAATTCAATTAAATATAGCACATTTTAATCATCAAACATCAGGGCTCTCTGGCTCCTCCCATCTGAGAAAGCTCACAAGCAAGTGTGGTATTCCCCTCTTGGCACCTGTGGGAAAGTCAAACCACTCCAACATCTGCCTGAGTTTGGAACAATCACCCATACCCCATTCCCTACCCACAAAAAAAACTCCAAATGAATCTCCTTTCCTTGTTCTCTTTCAAGCCATTTGGACCTCCTTGGAAGACCTGTTCTGCTCTCCCCAGAAACATGAAATATGTAGATAATAAAGCTTTTTACACCCTCTTGAGGTATGTTTGTGCCATTATCAATCTCCACTAGGAAAGAGAAGCAAATGAGGACTTTCTATTTCATTGTCTAAGGTAGCTATGCAATCACCTCCCTGGTAAAGTTCCAATTATAGTTGACCTTTAAACAACAGAGGTTTGAACTGAATGGGTCCACTTATAGGTGTTTTCTTTTTTCCAATAAATACAGCACAGTATTGTAAAAGTATTTTCTCTTCCTTATGATTTTCTTAATAACATTTCCTTTTCTCTAGTTTATTCTATCGTAAGAATACAGTACATAATACATATACAAAATATGTGGTAATCAACTGTATGTTGGCTTCTGGTCAATAGTAAGGCTTCAGGTTAACTGCTATCAGTAATAAAGATTTGGGGAGACAAAAGTTACACACAGATTTTTGACTGCACAGGGGAATTGGTGCTCCTAACCCTCACATTGTTCAAGGGTCAACTGTGTGTGAGAACCAAGGTAGACGTTTTGCGGGTTTTGCTTTGTATGAATTTTACTTATACCAGCGTGCTTGAAAGTATGAAATGCACTGCTTCTAGACTATAAAGCTATTTCATGAAAAGGCTACTCTGTAATATTTCATTTTGCTTTACTATAAATCCAAATTACCTGAATATTTTCCTAATACTAAATGGGAATCTGAACAAATTTGAGGGTTCATCTATATTTTCAAGGTGGCTATACCAGGAATAAACTTAACAAACAAAGTGTAAAACTTATTCTCTGTAAACTGCAAAACATTATTAAAATAAATTAGAGAATACACAAACAAGTGGAAAACATTCTATGTTCATGGATTAGAAAACTCACCGTTGTTAAAATGGCACTACTCCCCAAACTGATCTACAGATCAATGCAATCCCCATCAAAATTCTATCTGGCTTCTTTGCAGAAACTGACAAGCTGATCCTAAAATTCATGTGGAAATTCAGAAAACAAAGGATAGTCCAAATAATCTTGCAAAATAAACACAAAGTTAGACGGCTCATAGGTCTATTTTTCAAAACTCAGTACAAGGCTGGAATAATCAAGGCTGTGTGGTACTAGCATAAGAGAATTGAGTTTGATGTAAGAGAATTGAGTTTGCAGAAATGTAAGCTTAATGTAAGAGAATTGAGTTTGCAGAAATAACCCAACATTTATAGTCAACTGAATTTCAACAAGGCTGCCAAGTCCGTTCAATGGGGGAAAGAAATGGTTTGTCAACGAATGGTGATCGGACAACTAGGTATACATATGTGTAAGAAGGATGTTAGACCACTACCTCTTGTCATATTAAAAAAAAAAATCTCAAAAATGGATTCGAGACTTCAATAGAGATACTAAAACTATAAAACTCTTAGAAGAAAACATAGTTATATATCTTCATGACCTCAAATTAGGAAATAATTTCTTGTGTGTGACACAAAAAGCGTAAGCAACAAAAGAAAAAAATAAACTGAATTTCAACCAAAGTAAAAGCTTTCAAAATTAAAAGCACCATGAGATAGTACCTCGTGCCTATTGGAATGTCCATCACCAGAAAGATAAGAGACAAATACTGGTATGGAAGTGGAGAAGAAGGAACCCTTGTGCACTGCAGCTGGGTTTGGAAATTTGCATAGCAACTATGGAAAACAGCATGGAGAACTCTCAAAGTATTAAAATGATCCAGCAATTCCACTTCTGGGAATATATCCAAAGGCAAAGAACATAAAAAAGATATCTGCACCCCCATGTTCACAGCAGCATTATTTACAATGGCCAAGACATGGAAACAACCTAAGTGTCCATCAATAGACGAATGGATAAAGAAGTTATTTTACACACACACACACACACACATACACACACACACACATTGGAATATTATTCAGCCATTAAAAAATGAGAAAATTTGCAGCAACATGGATGGAATTTGAAGGCATTATACTAAGTGAAATAAGTCCGACAGAGAAAGACAAATACTGTATGAGCTCACTTATATAGAGAATCTTAAAACAAACAATCAAAAAACCCAAAATGAATTCAGAGAAAAAAGATCAGACTCATGGTTACCAGGAGCAGGAGGCTGGGGGAGGGGGAACTGGAGAAAGATGGTCAAAAGGTACGAACTTCCAGTTATATGATAAATAAGTACTAGTGGACATAATGTACACCCTGAGGACTACAGCTAACACTGCTGTATGATATCAGGGAAGCTGCCAAGAAAGTAGATCCTAAAAGTTCTTATCACAAGGAGATAATATTTTCTTTTATTCTTCTTTTCTTTTTCTTGTATCTATATGAGAAGATGGATGTTAGCTGAACCTCTTGTGGCAACCATTTCACAATATACGTAAACCACACCATCATGCTGTATGCGTCAAAGTTATACAGTGATATATGTCAATTCTCAGTAAACCTGGGGGAAAAAATGTGAAAGCTTTTATATTCAAAAGACACTATCAAGAAAGTGGGGGGGGGGGCACCAACCTAAGAATGGGAGAAGATGTTTGCAAAACATGTATCTGATGGCTTTCTAGTATCCAAAATATACGAATAACTATATAACTTGACCATGAAAAGAAAAATAACCAAATTTTAAAATGAGCCAAGGATTTGAGTGGATATTTCTCCAAAGAAAATATGCAAAGTGCCAATAAGCCTATGGCAAGATGCATAATATTCTTAGCCATCAGGAAAATGCAAAACAAAACCATAATGAGAAACCACCTCACACTCATTAGAATAACTATAATCAAAAAGACAGACATTATCAAGTGTTGGCAAGAATATGGAGAGAGTGGGACCTCATACATGGATGGTAGGAATGTAAAATGGTGCAGCCACTTTGGAAAACAATCTAGCAGTTCCTCAAAAAGTTAAACATACAGGTAGCATATGATAGAACAATTCTACTTCTAGGTATATCCCTCAGAGAAATGAAAACATAAGTCCCCCACAAAAACTCGCACGTGAATATTTCATAGTGTCACTGTGCATAACAGACAAAAGGCAGAAAAAATGCAAATGTACATCAACTAACAAATGGATAACCAAAATGTGGAATGCCAACGCCAATATAGTATTTTTTTCACCATTAAAAGGAATTAAGTACTGATACATGCTACAATACGGACTTGAAAAGCAGCCAGACACAAAAGACCACATACTGTATGATTCTATTATGTGAAATGTCCAGAATAGGCAGATCTATATAGAGAGAAAGATTAGTGGTTCAGGGGCTGGGGTTTGGGAAAATGAGGAGTGCCTGATAATGGGTACAGGGTTTCTTTCTTTTTGGGGTCATGCAGATGTTCTAAAATTGATTGTGGTGATGGTCGCACAATTCTGTGGATATATTAAAAACCACTGAACTGTATCCTTTTAAAAGGGTGAATTCTATGTAGCATATGAGTATATCTCAATAAAGCTGTTATATCAAAACAGAAGTTTTTTAAAAAAGAATAGAGAATTCTTGTCTTTGGTTCAGTAATTGGCTTACACTAAGGTAGGGCAATGGCTATTGTTCCAATCTCTACCAGTATCTTCACTGTCAAGGGACCTGTATCAGATACAGAATTTGGTCTATCACTGTGAGTTCTCCCCAGAAAAATAGGCAAGTGAATGACATATTTGGAATAGCAGATCAAAGATCCTTCCCAATGGATATAACAGTAATTGAGAAATTAATTAAAATAACTTCAAAATTAATAAACATCTAAAAAAAATCCTTTCTAAGATCCAATATCTAAATCCCATGCATAGAAGCTGAGGTATACTCACTTAGGTTTATCAAGGCTTTATATTCTTGCAACATTTTGACACGAAAAAAGATAAAAATTCCTGTTTGAACAACAAGAGATTTTGCTGCTACTGAATGTTTAAATGATGTGTTGCTCTTTCAAAGTAATAGTTTTTCTTTTGAAAGATAAATCTTTTGAAGAATGCAAATCTTCACATTTCAACGAAAACTGAAGAACTAGATTTGTTCTTACCTTTTTCCTTTGTGTACTGATTCTCCTTTGAGTATTTATTTAAATAAATATCTCTGCTAGAAATATCTTAATCAGCTAGAACCAGATTAGAGTATTTTTAAGGTTCAATATTATATTGATAAAGGTCCATCCATCATTGTCCAACATTCTTGATATCCCAGGCAGTAAAACAGACTTTAAGAAAGTAAATGCAGGGGCGCCTGGGTGGCTCAGTCAGCTAAGCGTCTGCCTTCAGCTCAGGTCATGATCCCAGGGTCCTGGGATCGAGCCCCACACTGGGCTTCCTGCTTGGCCAGGAGTCTGCTTCTCCCTCTCCCACTCCTCCTGCTTGTGTTCCCTCTCTAGCTGTCTCTCTCTCTGTCAAATAAATAAAATAAAATCTTAAAAAAAAAAAAGAAAAGAAAGTAGATACATATTAATCCAATTCAATATGCATTCACAGACACCTACCATGAGCAAGCACTTCACAAGGTGCTATTGGAAGTTCAGAAACAAAGAAGGAGTGCTCCCCAAGTGGGGCTTACAACCTACTGAAGGAGAGGCCCTCGCTCACAAATCACCACAGCCTGAGAGAAAAGGGAGAACAAGGCCAGAACAGAGGTGGGACATAGTGCTATAGGAACGAAAGAACTAAATGAAGGTAAAATCTAGTAGAATGATTCAGAGTTTTTCTTCAAGGCCCATTTCTTCCTTATAATTTTATGTGGGAGAAGTGGGTTTTTATTCAGGCACATTTATATACCCAGGGCAAGGCATTATTTGAACCAAACTATTTTTTTTTAAGACCTTACTAGATCTTCCTAATTGCTTTGATAAATAGGTTCTTCTTTCGCAGACCTTCTGTAGAGTTGGTTTGCTTTGTTCGGACAGCTCAGAAACAATTCCTCTCTCACCTTGCTGGGGACCATGCAAAAACAGCAGCTGTTTTTACCAAGTTTCCTTCACGGGGGAAGCTGTAAACAAAACTCTTTAGTATGAGGGCTGCTGCAACTCTCCCATAGGAGAAAAGAAGGACACAATTAAACAAAGCAAGGGAAGTGGCATATTTCAGGATTATACTCAAGATCTGGGTTTGATACAGTTGCCCATCAAGTGTATAATCTCAGGCCAGACTCAAATTCTTTGAGCCTCTCAAAATGGCCCTCCCCTGCGATGATCTTCACCTCCTAGCGTCCCTACCCTTGCGTAGTAGTCCCCTTCCACAGTGAGTCTCCTCCTACTGACTTGTGTGACTCGGAGAACACTGAGGGTGTGAAACCCCTTGGGCTATATTGTAACAGACACTGCAGCTTGCTCCTCGGTCTCTTGGGCTGCTTGCCCTTGGGGGAAGCCAACCACCATGTCATAACCCTCAAGCAGCCTTGTGTAGATACCCACATGGGGGGAACTGAGGCCTCTTGTCAGCAGCTAGCACCAACTTTCCAGCTGTGTGAGTGAGCCACCTTGGAAACGGGTCCTCTAGCCTCCAGCTTTCAGATGACTGCAGATTAGCTGCCATCTGGCCCTCTGGATTTGAGGACAAGGCTCAGTTCAGTGTGGCATTCTCTCTACCAGCTCAGCGATGCCTCAGCTTTACATAGGGATGGTCCCAGTTTTAGCTGTCAAAGTCCCACATCTTAGGAAACCCCTGAGCACCATAAGGCAGACGAGGATGGCTGATCACCCTAGATTTATAGCTCCCAGGCTTAAGTAGCAACTTCAGCATTCATAGCACAGCTGTGAATTGGGATATAAGTGGAATCCCAGAGTGTGAAGTATGATGAAAATAAGGAAGATATGCCAATAGGAAAGATATGGAATGAGCTGCCAGACAGAGGGGAGGGTAAATTCTCTACTCTGATGACTAAAATCATCTCAGCAAAACCAAATAATTAATACTAAAAAGTTCCGGTGCTGGTAAACTTATGAGCCACATACAAAGGGATGTAGCTGGACCCTCACCTTCCACCATATGCAAAACTTAACTTGAAATGGATAACCGATCTAAATTTAAGAGACAAAACTATAAAACTCTTAGAAGGAAACACAGACATAAATCTTCATGAACTTGAGTTAGGCAGAGCCTTCTTACATATAATAGCAAAACCATAAACAACAAAAGAAAAAACAGAGAAAGTGGACATTAACAAGGTTTAACACTTTTTTAATTCAAAGGATTCAATCAAGAAAGCCAAAAGCCACCCACAGAACGGGGAAAAATATTACAACTCATATATATAAGAAGGGACTTGTATCGAAAATATACGAAGAACTCTTGAAACTCAACCCAATTTAAAAATGGGTAAAGGAGGGCGCCTGGGTGGCTCAGTTGGTTAAGCGACTGCCTTCGGCTCAGGTCATGATCCTGGAGTCCGGGGATCGAGTCCCGCATCGGGCTCCCTGCTCAGCGGGGGGTCTGCTTCTCCCTCTGCCCTCTTCCTCTCGTGCTCTCTGTCTCTCATTCTCTCTCTCTCAAATAAAAAAAAAAATATTAAAAATGGGTAAAGGAGAGGAGGAGCAAGATGGCAGAGGAGTAGGAGACCTGAGTTTCGTCTGGTCCCAGGAATTCAGCTGGATAGGGATCAAACCATTCTGAACACCTACGAACTCAACAGGAGATCAAAGAAAAGAAGAGCAGCAACTCTCTGAACAGAAAAGCGACCACTTTCTGGAAGGTAGGACGTGTGGAGAAGTGAATCCGAGGTGATATTCGGGAGGATAGACGGTGGGGGAGGGGGCCTCCGTCGGCCGCTTCTGGCAAGTGATAGAGCCGCGGAGCACAAAATCGGAACTTTTAGAAGTCGCCTCCGCTGAGGGACGTCACTCCAGTGGCTAAGCAGGGACTGGAACCCTCACGGGACAGTGTGGTCTCAGGACCCTCGGGGTCACAGAAAGACCGGGGGTGCCTGAGTGTGGCAGAGCTCCCAGGTAACGGAGCAGGGAAGCCAGCTGCAGAGGCAGAGCCCAGGCGCAGGCTCTCAGCTCGGGGTTGCCATAAACCGTGATCCGCGGCACAGTCGGGCCACTGCTCCTCCAGCAGGGACCCAACAAGCGGCAGATCCGGGGAGACTCCCCTTCCTCCCCCGGGAGGAGCCGCGCGGGAGTGCGCCGCAGGGATCTGCTGGGTTTGGAGACTCCACCCGGGGTTGGGTGCCAGAGATAGAAACGCGCAGTCACAGGCCAGGTGAGCACGGAGTGCGGCTGGAGACCGGGGAGACGGGAGTGACTGACGGCTTTTCTCTGGGGGCTCACTGAGGAGCGGGGCCCGAGTTCTCGGCTCCTCCGGGGCAGAGATTGGGAGGCCGCCATTTTCACTCTCCACCTCCAAAGCTGTATGGAAAGCTTGCAGGGAACAAAAGCTCCCGAGGGCAAACCCGAGCAGATTACTTAGCCGGGAGGGGGCAAGGGTGGGGCAATTCCGCCTCCAGCAAAGACATTTGGGAACCATTGCAACAGGCCCCTCCCCAGAAGATAACGGAGAACAGCCAGCCAAGACCAAGTTTACCGATCAATGAGAATGGCAGAACTCCAGCGCTAGGGGAATAATGCACAGAGAATTCATGGCTTTTTTCCCCCCTGATTCTTTAGTCTTTCAAAGTTAAGGGTTTTTTTTGAACTGTTCTTTTTCCCTTTTTCAACCAACATCTTATCAATCCTTTCTTTAAAAATCTTTTTTATTTTTCATTTTTAGAGTCATATTCTATCCCTTCATTGTAGTTAACCTTATTTTTGGTATATATATATATATATAAGTTGTTCTCTCTTTAAAATTTTGGGATACAGTTTCTTCCAACAGACCAAAATATACCCTACATCTCTAGTGTATGGCTTTGTTCTAGTCTCCTGCCTGATCACATTCTCTCCCCTTTTTTTTTAATTTCTCTTCTTTCTTTTTTCAACCAACTTCTTATCTTATCAATTCCTTTTATAGAATCTTATATAAATTTCATCTTTACAGTCATATTCCATCCCTTCATCATATTTACCCTTATCTTTGTACATCTATAAGCTTTTCTTTCTTTAAAATTTTGGGAGGCAGTTTCTTCTAACTGACCAAAAATACGCCCAAAATCTAGTGTGTGGCACTGATCTATTCACCAGCCTGATCATATTTGATCATATTCTTTTTTTTTATCTTTTTCTTTTTCTTTTTTTCCCTTTCTTTTCTCCCATTTCAGGTCTCTTCTGATTTGTTTAGTGTATATTTTTCTGGGGTTGTTGTTACCCTGTTAACATCTTGTTCTCTCATTCATCTATTCTCCTCTGGACAAAATGACAAGATGGAAAAAATCACCTCAGAAAAAAGAACAAGAGGCAGTACCAATTGCCTGGGACCTAATCAATATGGACATTAGTAAGATGTCAGAACTAGAGTTCAGAATGATGATTATAAAGATACTGCTGGGCTAGAAAAAAGCATGGAAGATATTAGAGAAACCCTTTCTGGAGAAATAAGAGAACTAAAATCTAACCAAGTATTCTAACAGAATACACATTCTTCTCTAGTGCCCATGGAACATTCTCCAGAATCGATCAAATCCTAGGTCACAAATCAGGTCTCAACTGGTACCAAAAGATTGGGATAATTCCCTGCCTATTTTCAGACCACAATGCTTTGAAACTAGAACTCAGTCACAAGAGGAAAGTTGGAAAGAACTCAAATACATGGAGGCTAAAGAGCATCCTGCTAAAGAATGAATGGGTCAACCAGGAAATTAAAGAGGAATTAAAAAAATACATGGAAACCAATGAAAATGAAAACACAACTGTTCAAAATCTTTGGGATGCAGCAAAGGCAGTCCTAAGAGGAAAGTATATAGCAATACAAGCCTTTCTCAAGAAACAAGAAAAGTCTCAAATACACAACCTAACCCTACACCTAAAGGAGCTGGAGAAAGAACAGCAAATAAAGCCTAAACCCAGCAGGAGAAGAGAAATAATAAAGATCAGAGCAGAAATCAATGAAATAGAAACCAAAAGAACAGTAGAACAGATCCACGAAACTAGGAGCTGGTTCTTTGAAAGAATTAACAAGATTGATAAACCCCTGGCCAAACTTATCAAAAAGAAAAGAGAAATGACCCAAATAAATAAAATCATGAATGAAAGAGGAGAGATCACAACCAACACCAAAGAAATACAAACAATTATAAGAACATATTATGAGCAACTCTATGCCAGCAAATTAGATAACCTGGAAGAAATGGATGCATTCCTAGAGATGTATCAACTACCAAAACTGAACCAGGAAGAAATAGAAAACCTGAACAGACCTATAACCACTAAGGAAATTGAAGCAGTCATCAAAAATCTCCCAACAAACAAAAGCCCAGGGCCAGATGGCTTCCCAGGGGAATTCCACCAAATATTTAAAGAAGAATTAACACCTATTCTTCTGAAACTGTTCCAAAAAATAGAAATGGAAGGAAAACTTCCCAACTCGTTTTATGAGGCCACCATTACCTTGATCCCCAAACCAGACAAAGACCCCATCAAAAAGGAGAATTACAGACCAATATCCTTGATGAACATGGATGCAAAAATTCTCACCAAAATACTAGCCAGTAGGATCCAACAGGACATTAAAAGGATTATTCACCACGACCAAGTGGGATTTATCCCTGGGCTGCAAGGTTGGTTCAACATCTGCGTATCAATCAATGTGATACAATACATTAATGAAAAAAAGAACAAGAACCATATGATCCTCTCAATAGATGCAGAAAAAGCATTTGACAAAGTACAGCATCCTTTCTTGATCAAAACTCTTCAGAGTATAGGGATAGAGGGTATCAATATCATACAAGCCATCTATGAAAAACCCACAGCGAATATCATTCTCAATGGGGAAAAATCGCTAGGGTCAGGAACATGGCAGGGATGTCCACTATCACCACTGCTATTCAACACAGTACTAGAAGTCCTAGCCACAGCAATCAGACAACAAAAAGAAATCAAAGGCATCCGAATCAGCCAAGAAGTCAAATTTCCACTCTTTGCAGGCGATATGATACTTTATGTGGAAAACCCAACACTCCACCCCAAAACTGCTAGAACTCATACAGGAATTCAGTAAAGTGGCAGGATATAAAATGAATGCACAGAAATCAGTGGCATTCCTATACACCAACAATAAGACAGAAGAAAGAGAAATTAAGGAGTTGATCCCATTTACAATTGCACCCAAAACCATAAGATACCTAGGAATAAATCTAACCAATGAGGCAAAGGATCCGTACTCAGAAAACTATAAAATACTCATGAAAGAAATTGAGGAAGACACAAAGAAATGGAAAAACGTTCCATGTTCATGGATTGGAAGAACAAATATTGTGAAGATGTCAATGCTACCTAGAGCAATCTACACATTCAATGCAATCCCCATCAAAATACCATCCACTTTTTTCAAAGAAATGGAACAAATAATCCTAAAATTTGTATGGAACCAGAAAAGACCCCGAATACCCAGAGGAATGTTGAAAAAGAAAAGCAAAGCTGGCGACATCACAATTCCGGACTTCCAGCTCTATTACAAAGCTGTCATCATCAAGACAGTATGGTACTGGCACAAAAACAGACACATAGATCAATGGAACAGGATACAGAGCCCAGAAATGGACCCTCAACTGTATGGTCAACTAATCTTTCACAAAGCAGGAAAGAATGTCCAATGGAAAAAAGACAGTCTCTTCAACAAATGGTGTTGGGAAAATTGGACCGCCACATGCAGAAGAATGAAACTGGACCATTTCCTTACACCACACACAAAAATAGACTCCAAATGGTTGAAAGACCTCAATGTGAGACAGGAGTCCATCAAAATCCTAAAGGAGAACACAGGCAGCAACCTCTTCGACCTCAGCCACAGCAACTTCTTCCTAGAAACACCTCCAAAGGCAAGGGAAGCAAGGGCAAAGATGAACTATTCGGACTTCATTAAGATAAAAAGCTTTTGCACAGCAAAGGAAATAGTCAACAAAACCAAAAGACAACTGACAAAATGGGAGAAGATATTTGCAAATGACATATCAGATAAAGGGCTAGTATCCAAAATCTGTAAAGAACTTATCAAACTCATCACCCAAAGAACAAATGATCCAATCAATAAATGGACAGAAGACATGAACAGACATTTCTGCAAAGAAGACATCCAGATGGCCAACAGACACATGAAAAAGTGCTCCATATCGCTTGGCATCAGGGAAATCCAAATCAAAACCTCAATGAGATACCACCTCACACCAGTCAGAATGGCTAAAATTAACAAGTCAGGAAAGGACAGGTGTTGGCAAGGATGCAGAGAAAGGGCAATCCTCCTACACTGTTAGTGGGAATGCAAGCTGGTGCAGCCACTCTGGAAAACAGTA
Source organism: Neomonachus schauinslandi (assembly GCF_002201575.2). NCBI lineage: Eukaryota > Metazoa > Chordata > Mammalia > Carnivora > Phocidae > Neomonachus > Neomonachus schauinslandi. Next base: position 72,010,748 of record NC_058405.1, read on the forward strand.
TGGAGGTTCCTGAAAAAGTTGAAAATAGAGCTACCCTACGACCCAGCAATTGCACTACTGGGTATTTACCCCAAAGATACAAATGTAGGGATCTGAAGGGGTACATGCACCCTGATGTTTATAGCAGCAATGTCCGCAATAGCCAAACTGTGGAAAGAGCCAAGATGTCCATCGACAGATGAATGGATAAAGAAGATGTGGTATATATACACAATGGAATATTATGCAGCCATCAAAAGGAATGAAATCTTGCCATTTGCAATGACGTGGATGGACTGGAGGGTATTATGCTGAGTGAAATAAGTCAATCAGAGAAAGACATGTATCATATGATCTCACTGATATGAGGAATTCTTTTTTTTTTTTTAAAGATTTTATTTATTTATTTGAGACAGAGAAAATGAGAGACAGAGAGCATGAGAGGGAGGAGGGTAAGAGGGAGAAGCAGACTCCCTGCCGAGCAGGGAGCCCAATGCGGGACTCGATCCCGGGACTCCAGGATCATGACCTGAGCCGAAGGCAGTCGCTTAACCAACTGAGCCACCCAGGCACCCGATATGAGGAATTCTTAATCTCAGGAAACAAACTGAGGGTTGCTGGAGTGGTGGGGGGTGGGAGGGATGGGGTGGCTGGGTGATAGACATTGGGGATGGTATGTGCTCTGGTGAGCGCTGTGAATTGTGTAAGACTGTTGAATCACAGACCTGTACCTCTGAAACAAATAATACATTATATGTTGAAAAAAAGAAGAAGATAGTAGGAAGGGAAGAATGAAGGGGGGGAATTCGGAGGGGGAGACGAACCATGAGAGACTATGGACTCTGAGAAACAAACTGAGGGTTCTAGAGGGGAGGGGGGTAGGGGGATGGGTTAGCCTGGTGATGGGTATTAAAGAGCGCATGTATTGAATGGAGCACTGGGTGTTATAAGCAAACAATGAATCATGGAACACTACATCAAAAACTAATGATGTCATGTATGGTGATTAACATAACATAATAAAAAAAATGGGTAAAGGATCAGAGTAGACAATTCTCCAAAGAAGATACACAAATAGCTAACATGCATGTGAATCTTCCAACAAGCACATAATCCTATGCTCAACATCACTAGTCATTAGGGAAATGTAAATCAAAACTGCAACAAAATATACTTCACATCAAGAAGAGAGTTACAATTTAAAAAGCTGATAATAACAAATGTAGGAGATGTTGTAGAGAAATCAGAATTGGGCACTGATGGTGGGAATGTAAAATGCTACAACAGCTTTGGAAAACAGTCTGGTGTTCCCTCAAAATGTTAAATATGGAGTTACCTACAATATCTCAGCAATCCTACTCTTAGGCATGCACCCAAGAGAAGCAAAGACAAATATCTACACAAAAACTTGTATATACATGTTTATAGTGGCATTATTAATAATAGCCAAAAGTGGCTAAAAGAACCCAAATATCCATCAGCTAATGAGTTTACAAATAAATTGTGACCTATCCAATGAAATTTATTCAGCAATAAAATTATTATGTTCTCCCCAAATGTGTATGTTGAAGCCCTAATGCTCAGTTTAAGTATATGAGGAGATAGGCCTTTAAGGAGGTAATTAAGGTAAAATTATGTCATAGAGATGGGGCCCTAATCCAATAGGACTGGTGTCCTACACCAAGAGGAAGAGACACTAGAAATAGCTCTCTGCACATGCAAGGACAGAGAGAGAAGATGGCCATCTGCAAACCAAGAAGAGAGGCCTCATCAGAGGCTGGCACTTGGTCTTAGACTTGAAGCCTCCAAAACTGTGAGAAAATAAATTTCTGCTGTTTAAGCCACCCAGTCTGTGATATAAAATTATGACCGCTGAAGCAGACCAATACAGGACTGAAGTACTTAGATATGCTACAAATTGGATGAACCTTGAAAACATTAGGGCAAGTGAAAGAAACCAGACAACAAAAGACCACATATTAAAGACTCCTTTATTTGAAATGTCCAGAATAGGCAAATCTACAGAGACAGAAGGCAGATTAATGGTTACCAGGGGCTGGGGTTTAGGGAAAGTGAGGGGGACCTGATAATGAGTATAGGGTTTCTTTCTTTTTAGAGTCATGAAAATGTTCTAAAATTGATTGCAGAGATGGTTGCACAACACTGTGAACAGACTTAAAACCACTGAATTTACAATCTAAATGGGTGAATTGTAAGGTATGTGAATTATATTGCAATAAAGATGTTACTTAAGTTGTTATCAACAGAAACACAGAGAGACAGAGACAGAGAGCACGAGAGCTAGCCAGCTAGTTAACTAGCTTCTGGAAAGGAGAATAAAGAGGTAAGACAGAAGATACAGGAAATGAGGCAGAAGATGGATGACTAAATCAGACCTTCACGACCCAAAGGAGAGATGAGTGATGCAGAGGCATCTGTAGCATCAGCCAGCAGCAGAGACACCTGCCACCAGCACGAAGGGCCAGGGAAAACTGCCTCAAGGAGGGTAAAACTGGGGAAGCAGAAGACAGCTGCGCAGCCTCTGGCTTCACTCAGTTCAGCTGAGCTCAAGAAACACCCACTGAACATACACCAGGTGTCCTGCTATCTCTTGCAAAATAAAAGTAAGTAAGGCCCAGTCCCCACTAACATGGGCACGAGACTCGTATGCAGAAAATCCCAATGAAACATGCTCAGTGGTACCACAGAGGCAAGAGCCCAGAGCTGTGGAAGCACAAAGGGGATGAGGTCCTGAGCCCGACCTGGGCTCACCAAGATCGGGCTGTTGGAAGAGATATTCTCGAGCTGGCTCACAAAGGGTAAACAGGAGCAAGCTGAGTTAGGTACAGGAAAAGGGAGGAGGGCATTTCAAGGAGGAGGCTGCTGAGCAAGGCAGGGGGAGTCAGGTCTGACGGTGGAGAGGGAGGCTGGAGGAACTTGAATGACATTAAGTTGTTTGGGCTTGGTCGTTCTCCTGACCAATCCTGAGTAATGGAGAGCCAGTAAAGTATTTTAAAGGAAGGAGAATGGATTTGATTTGCTCTATGGAGGTTGGGTTGGAGATGGGCAAAACTGGATACAGGAACTCAGCTGGGAGGCAGTAAGTAAGGAGAGAAGTCTTGATGTTCTGAGAGCAGGAAAGGAGTAGAGTGGATATATTCAAGTTACAAACCCAGCAGGTCTTGCTGATAGATTAGCTGGGGGGCCATGGGGAGGGTGAGGAAAAAGTGATCCTCTTTGTTACAGGAACAAGAAAAGACCTACATACCTGCAAAATCTCGAAGGGAACTACAGTAGTGAAGCCATGCCCCACTGAGATCATGTATACCTGAAAATACAATAATTTGTAGGAACTTTAGGAAAATCCTTCTCACTTCAAAAAGAATATAAGCCAGCTTTGGCCAGAGGAGCCCAATGGAAGGCTTTCCTACGGATTGGTTGCACAGTCCATGGGGTTACTGCCTGTGCTCAGCAAAGCAAACCCCAGAAAGGTGCATAATGAAGAGCACGGTGGACACATGATGCCTGAACAGGCAAGGATGTGGACAGATTGGGTGGGGGGGACGCTCAGATCTTACACTTTATACAAAAACTCTGTCTCGCCAGGGGTAAAGGGCAAAAGCACAAGATCACAGATGTGTCTATGATCTGGGAATGGTGAGACGAAAAATGTAACCGGCATTATTTGTTACTCGGGGTACAAAGTGCAATGACTCCAAGCAGCTTGGTCTGGGCGGCTTAATGTGTTTGGAATTATGAAGAGATTGGTCGAAGGTAAAAACAGAACATTGTGCTAAATGAGCAATAAATATTCCACAAAACCAAATGATCCATCCTAGATATGCAGTGGGTCTTTAATTGAGGCCCAAATCTCAAGATTTAATTTCTTATAATAATCCAAAAAACTGGGACTAAGCATTTTTGCATTCTTAGGATAACCAGGATCTGAGTATCTGCATATGCATTTGTCTAGATGTTGTTCAACTACCTAAAGTAACTGCATTTAAGAGATTCACAAATATCCAGTGACGTATTTTCCATTTTATTAGACTAAAACAACCACTAGGCAAAGTTAACCTACGTATACGTTTGGTCGGTGCATAAATGAGTCAGAGCTTCTGCATAGGAAAAGGGACTTGGAAAGGGGTACGGTCAGGAACAGTCATAAAAGAGTGCTACAAAGGAAGGAAATCAGCAGAAGGGACAAGTAACATAAATGCTACAAATGTCATACTTTTGTTGCTGGACAGATCTGCTTATAAATAGAAGCTACTTGAAAAGGGAGGTCAAATACAGGTGACCTTGTACTAGCGCATCTTACAGATGTAGAAGAGTTAATTATTTTTAACTGATTCTAAATCTAATGCTACTCAACTGCTGGATTATAAATGTGGATTGATAATGTCCTTGGATCCTGTTTCTATTAGTGGTTCTCAGGGAAATCAGCAGAGGCTCAAAGCTAATTGAAAGGAACAATATTTTTATGAGCAAATGCAGTTGAATCATCTGTTTCCTGATGGAAGGCTTTAGCATTTCAAAACAGAGGAAAAATTAAAGCACTTGCTCTATCTGCTAAGGAACAAAACTCAGAAAATATAATGTGATGACACAACATGTCTTTTCCATGGAGTGCCTTTAACAACACAGTCCTCATAATGCTTTTACCGTACTGATGAAACGGATTCATTTCACAGTCCTGAACAGCACCCTAAGCGGTGCTGCTCATCCACACGGACCAGATTTAAGGAGACTGCCAGCTCGAGGTGGTAGGCAGGACACAGGGATGTTTACCCCCTTTAAAGATGCCTTGAGATGAGAGTAATTCAACTTCAAGAGGTACAATTAATAACAACAGCCAACCTTTAATTTAGTGAGTTCTTTCTACTAAGCACTTTACATATTTCAACCTAGCATGTTAGAGACAGAAAAGAGACAGGTACTTACTAAGCCAGCTATTTCAACAATTCTGGGACCCAGAGCAGGGACAGAGGCCCCCAGCTGCTGGGCAGAGGAGGAGAAGCACAGCCTGCAGCAGATGTGAGAGCAGTGCTGTGGTGGAGGAAGCAGCCTGCTAACCTCCCAGCCCGGACTGCCAGGGGCACAGAGACGCAGATCCCAGGACCCGGGGGGTGGGGGGGGGGGGTAACGGGACATTGGACAGAGAGTGAGGGAGCTGCCTCCAGGGGGCATGCAGTGTCCAAGACCGAGGTACTGAGCCCCTTCCTGCCTACCACCCCTGCCAAGCCCCAGGGGCAGAAGAAAAACACTGCTAGAGAGTTTGAGCAAATGAACTTCAAGGTCATCCAATTCCATAATGAACGAGAGACTATGGACTCTGAGAAACAAACTGAGGGTTTTAGAGGGGAGGGGCTGGGGGGATGGGTTAGCCCAGTGATGGGTATTAAGGAGGGCACGTACTACATGGAGCACTGGGTGTTATACGAAAACAATGGATCGTGGATCACCACATCAAAAACTAATGATGTATTGTATGGTGACTAACATAACATAATAAAATTAAATTAAAAAAAAAAGAGTGATCACAAAGAATTTCAGGAAACCTTCCAGCATAAAACAAACCACAAAAATTAACAAAAGAGAGAGAAAAAAATGGCCCTAAGGATAGAGAGAATTCAAGCAACAAAATCTCTCTTTTAAGAAAGATCTAATTAGTGTCCTCGGAGAAATATGGGAAGATATTACAACAATAAAACAAAGAACAATATGCTATGAGAGCAGCAATCAGAAACCATGAAAGCATTCTTGGAAATAAAAAATACCAGAACACTTTAATAGCAGGGTTAAAAAAAACTCCAGAGAGGCTGTCTAAAATGAAGAAGGAAAGCATGAGGTAAGAGAAAACAGGTAAGGAAAAGCAGACACAAGTTATCCCTTTGGGAGGTCCCCAAACCAAGTAGTAGAAAGTCCAGGAAGAAAGAGAAAACAGGGCAGTAGAAATCAACAACAACACAAGGTGATTGCCCAAAGCTGAAGGGAGACACAGGTCTTCAAACTGACAGTTTAAGTGCTTTGCAAGATAAATCAATCCCTCCTTCCCTCTCTCCTTTTCTCTGCCCCGGTCTCTCCATCTGTCTCTATCTCTGTCTCGCTCCCTCCCTCCTTCCTTCTCTCTGGTAGACCCATACATGGAAATTTCTAAAACACCAAGGACAAGAGAAGATGCTAAAACTTTCAGAGAGGAAAAAAAAATCAGGCCTCCTACAAAAGAGTATTTCTCAGACTGGCATTAGGTTTCTTTTGAGCAGCACTCGAAGTCTTTCTATTTTGAAAGAAAATCATTTTCAACCTAGAAAATAATTTTTAATCTAGTGAATGCAAACTAAAGATGGTTTCAGAAATGCAAAGACTCAGCTAGTTTGCTTTCCTTCAACTCTCTCTTAGGAAATTACTGAGGATCTATTCTAGCAAAACAAACAAGGAAACCAAAGAGGCAGAGCAAATGGATCCATCCAAGGAAAAACAAAAAGGACAGGAAGTTCCAGAAGAAGACCATCTAGCTGGGAGGGCCAATAGAGCTGCAGAACTGAAAGTCTCTGGGGAGGGGGGGCGGGGGGGGCAGGAGAAACAGAAACAGACATTCTGAAACAGACAGTGGGTATCCAGAAAATATTTATTGCATGATTCCTTCTCTCACTCCAGTTTGAGATTCTACCTACCCATACAACTCAGGACTCTCCAACTTCTGAACCTGTGCTTTGAAGTCATGTTTTTATATGGGTTTGGATTGAAGAGAAGAATGTATAAAGATGAGGACACATATAAAGATGTATAAACCCTTGCCATACTATATAAAATCTAGGAAGACAAGCTTTGTGCTAGGAGCTCATACACAATGATAAATCAGACACGTCTTGAGATTCCACATCAACAAAGGTCAAAGATAACAGAACAATAAAATCTAGATTCTGCATCCTCATCTTCACTATCATTTTATTTTTTTGACCATTTTACGTATGTACTTTTCATTTATTATTTTTTTAATTAACATATAATGTATTATTTGTTTCAGGGGTACAGGTCTGTGATTCATCAGTCTTACACAATTCACAGCACTCACCATAGTACATACCCTCCCCAATGTCCATCACCAGCCACCCCATCTCTCCCACCCCCCTCCACTCCAGCATTTTAAAAAGCAAACAGATGGATCAGGTAATCACAAGGGCCATATCCTCAGCTGAGGCTCATTAGAATCAGTAGTGGATTTGTTGCCTGTAGGGGTGAGCCAGGGTTGGCATGCTCTTCCTTGCTTTTTGTTCTTTAATGATTTCTCCTCCCGGTCTATTCTGGTGTGAAGTTCACGCACAGGTCAGTGAGTTAGTCAAATCCAAATCCTAAAGCCCATCTCCTTCTCTCCATCCCCCACCTACCACCACCTGATATGGGCTACCGTTTCTGGCACAACAGCCTCCTTAAATGGTCTCTGTCTCTAAACCCTCTTAACCCACTCCACCCCATCCCTTTCCCTCAATCCATTCTTCAAACCTCAGTCTAACTGATATTTTTAAAAATGAAATAGGATCATATCAAGACGTTGGTTAATACTCTTTATGGCACCATCTTGCTCTTACGATAAAAAGCAAATTCCTAGGGCCGCCCAGGTGGCTTAGTTAGTTAAGCATCTGGCTCTTGATTTCTGCTTGGGTCATGATCTCAGGGTTGTGAAGGGTTGTGAGATCAAGCCCTGCGTCTGGCTCCACACCCCACATGGAGCCTGCTTAAGATTCTCTCTCTCCCTCTGCCCCTCCACCCCCCTCTTTCCCTCTAAAAAAATAAATAAAATAAAATAAAAATAAAAAATAAGAGGGCCTCCTGGGTGGCTCAGTCAGTTAAGCATCTGACTCTTGGTTTCAGCTCAGGTCATGATCTCAGAGTCATGGGATCCAGCCCTGTGCTGGGCTCCGTGCTTAGTGGGGAATCTGTTTAAGGATTCTCTCTCTCTCTCTCTGTCCCCCTGCTCATGTGTGCTCTCTCTCTCAAATAAATAAACAAATAAATCTTCAAAAAATAATAAAATTAAAATTAAAAAAATTATTTAAAAAGGCAAATTCCTTAACACAGCTTGCCAGGTCTGCACCAACATCTTTTTTCTCATCTTTCCCTGACGCTCTGCATTCCAGGCACACCCATCTTCACATGTACCATTCCCTCTGCCTCGAATATCCTCTCTTCCACTCCCACCATTGTCCACCGCAACCCTCACTCCACACCTCAAATCCTTCACCCTTCATATCTTACTACATCTGAGAATGTAGTAAGTGGGTCTTGGACACACTCAGGGTTAGATTCCCCTCCCATGTTCTGAGCTCAGAAGACTGCCATCATCAGCATTCATTCACACTGTATCATAACTGCCTGTGGGATCTCTTCTATCTTGTTCAGGGTTGTATCCTCAGTGCCTAAAACAACCTGATGCACAGTAAGTGCTCAATAAATGTTTATTAAATATACAAATGGTGTTTGTCCAAATAAATAGAAAAAACAGTTGTTATGCTCCAACCCAGAGCCAATAGTTGACTTCTAGGTCTGGGCCAAGGAAACTTGAATTTTGAATAAATGTCTCCAGGGCATTATTAGGCTTGCTCAGTTGCCATGAAAGTAAGCCAAAGCTAGGACAGCTTTGTTTGCTGAATGCACAATGAAAATACAGCCACTGTCAATGTCCATTTCAATAGTAGGTAGAAATGGGTAATGTTGAGAGATATATGAAGACAAACAGCAGAACAAACTGAATGGTTCAAAACAAATGGCTCTTCTGCAGTCCAAGATAAATCCCAGAGTCATCCAGTGTCATTAAGACACCAACTATATTTAGGCCATATTCTCTTTTACCATCTCAGTAATTCACCAGTTCGTCTTGTGGGGATGCTTTCCCATCTGATATAAACCTTCCTTGGTAAATGCTATCGTTCTCATGAAATTAAGTAAAAGAGTGATAAAAATAGTGAAGTGGCACTTAAGCAAGGTCTATAAGCTGTTCTCATTCTTAACATGGGAATCAACACTTCACCCACTCTGTTCTTCACCTATTCCTCTCCTTTGTGTTGGAAGAACCAATGTTCTACTTCTCTTCCAAGGTTTACCCATATGCATGAGACCTGGATCTCATTATTTGCCACCTTCTGGGGATCCTGTTCTAACAGTTATCACCACCTCTCTCCAATTCTCTCCACAGGCCACTCTCTTGCATTTCAAACTAGCTCCAATCTCTTCCACCACACTCTAAAAAACAAAACAAAACCCTCCCTGGCTTCCCCCTCCAGATAGCACCCATGGCTCCGTTCTCCACCAGCAAATTTTTAGAAACAGCAGAGTCTATTCTCATTGCTTCCACTTCCTCAGTTTTCATTCACTTCTCAGCCTACGAATAGGTGACTTCCACCCCCACATTTTACTAAAATTGCTCATTCAAAACTAGGTCACCAACTGCTTCCTAATTTCCAATCCCAACAGCCTCTTTGCATTTTTACTTAGCCTTCTTGTGTGAGACAGTTTTGACCATTCTCTCTTTTGGAAATTCCCTCTTCCTTAGATTCAAACACTACATTTTCCTGGAGCCCCTCTACACTCCCCACAGTGTTCTGTCTCTTGTAGGTTTCTTTCTTCAGTTACCCTTCAAATGTGGGCAGAAAGTCCCCTCTTGACCTTTTCTTCATTCTAGTCTCCCTCTCTCTTTCCCTGAATCTAATCATCCATTGTCATAGCTTTAGCTCATATCTAAAGGTAATGACCCCCAACATTTATATTAAGTTCAGATTTCTCTCCAGTCCCAATTTATGCCTTTTGTAATTTTTGGCCTAAATATCCCCTAGGAACCTCAAACTCTGCATATGTCAAATAACTAATTATCCATCACCACTCCTCATTCTACAAGATATCCCCTAGTGCTCCTTACTGAGTAATTGGTCCCTATAAAGGATCTGAGTCACTCAACTGATGATCTAGAATGGGTATACATACTACCTTTACCCCTTAGCCTGGCAAACTCCTATTTTCCTTCAAAATTCAGCTCAACTCACCTCATTTAGAAAATCTTTCCAGAGCCCCAATCTGCATGAGCAGAGTTGGGTACCCCTCCTCATGTGTATTCTGTACATATCCATCAAGCATTCCTCACCTCCTATTATAATTACAAATTCATCTGTATCCCCCCAAAGTCATGGACTATACATTTAATCTGATCCTGATACACACAGACCAGCAGTCCACAGTCCATAATAGGTCCTCAGAAAAATATTTGAATAGTTGAATAGTTGAGTGAATAATATAGTGAATAAAGGAATGAATCTGATCATCTCAAAGATTGGCAGTTCTCTAAAACAGCTATCGGTCAGCAAACTAGCCTACTACTACTACTACCATAGGCTAGTCATTTGTTTTTGCAAAGAGTTTTATTGGAACACAGCTATGCTCACTCATTCACATATTGTCTGTGGTTGCTTTTGCATTACAAAGGCAGAATTCAGGAGTTCTAACAGAGACTGTATGGCCTACAAAGCTTAAAATAGTGACTATCAACATTCTACTTCTATTAGTGCTAGAGTGTTAATAATACTGGAACATGTTTGCTGAATGAATTCATGCTTCACCAGGCCTCATTCTTCTTATTACTAACTCTGCTAGAATGAGAAGAGGCACAGAAGGTTCTGTTGCTCTCTGGGGTATCCAAAGGACTCCACACTAATAATTCTTCACAGACACTAAATTCATTAAAAATTAAAACTAGTCTTCTAACACAAATAAGAAGATTAAGAATTATTATATGTTTTGGCACCAAAAAGGCAAAAATCATAAAGGAAAAATAATGCCATCACCTTAGAATTCTTATCTTCAAAATACTGAGCATAAGCCTAAATTTTTGCTAAATATCTGACATTACATGACCATACAGACTTTTCAACAAGTATTAACTGTGCTTGTGTTTTTAATTGCTCTGATCAAGTTTACTTGCTCTTTAAGATATGTTACATTAGCTTCATTATCTGCATTTTAAAATTTGGTATGATTCATCCTGCCTTTAAAAAAAATTAAACAGGAAAGCTTACACAGTATGTTAAATTCTAAAATAAAATTTATTTTAATAAGCAGAATTCATAACAAAACAGTATGTAAGTTGAGAAAACTCCTCCCAAGTTCTCTTATCTGATTGAACTCCTCTGGTTATTTAGAGAATGGAGTAACACAAAAAAATGTCATGCTCTCAGCAACACTGGGTATATTTATTTCCATGAGCACAAATTACATCCTGACATGCTGTAGACTGTATAAGTTAACATATTTTACATAATGTTTTAGGTCATAAGAGATGTTTTTCTGAGGAAGGAACATAAAATATATAGGTCTACCAAAAAGGCAGTGCAGAAAAGTACTGCCCTTTTAGTCCTTAGAAGTGAGAGAGCTAATAACAAATTGTTTTTATACATGATCTTTGGTTTTACTAACACGGATTTTATGTCCACCTGAAGGGAGGTAATAGTCCTGCTGTACTTCAAGCACTAAAACAGTATCTTCAGTTTCGTACCCAGGCCTGATGACAGTAAAACTTCATAGTCTTATGCAAGACTGTGAAGTCAGAAAGCACTGCATATAAAAACACAGAAATGATGTAAGAAGTAAGGAAGTGTTTAGGTTCATTTATCCTTCCACAGACAGAGTCACGTCAAGATCTGTAAGACTTAAGAGTCTTAGGAAATAGCATTAACTTATGACATTGAAACTCTGGAAGAATCTGTACTAGGGGGTAGTATATACTTATTGCAGGTCCAGTTCTTGGGCCACTTTAAAGCCTTGATGCACCTTATGGTACCCACAGAGCCAACACAGGAGTGGAAATATCCAGAATTCTTCCCAAAGTCTAAGTCACAGCTTACTTGCCCATTAAAGGCCCAAGAGTTTTCCTATCTGAGAACTGAATAAATGTAATGGATGCAATTCCTGTATCAAATCAGGTCTTAGGATTCAGAATAAGGGAGATCACTTGAGGTTGGAAAAGTACAAATGCTAAATTACAGGGTGCAGCATTAGGGCTGTTTCTGTCTCCAGTCTCATTTGCTAGTGTGATGGTGAGTGACCATGTGAAATAAAAATATGAGAATAACCAAAATAAGAACAACAGAGAATCCTGACCTGCTGAATACGTGATATCAGGTAAAGACAAAATACAACCACATACAGACACATTTTTAAAGCATTCTTAAAATAATAACAGGAAAAAAAGTCCCAAAGAACCATTACATAAATGATCTGGAACTGAAAGAGTAAACACAAAAAGAAAAGAAAGCTTTTATTAGATACAACAAACACTATGTGATGTTAAGAATCTTTGATGAATATGTAAAAAAAATTACACCCGTGAAATTTTAATTGATATGGAAATTGCCATGAACAACTAAAAAATAAAACAAAATATATGCAACTAATGTTTTCAGAAATTATACAACAGCTGGCACAGGACTGTGATCCCTTAGAAAAGGAAAACAAATGAGGGGAGCCCTATCATTGCTGACCTCGCTGCCTAGGAGCACTTTCCACACCATAGCACAGGAAGGAGAAACTCAGAGAGTCTGTCCACCACAGTGATTGAAGACACAGAGATCAAAGTTTGGAAACTCAAACACAGTGAGAATGTGCAGAGGGAGATAAGCAAACAAAATGTTCCAAAAATCTGCATTAGAACCTCCCCTTGAGGTTTTGATAAATACCAATCTGTGCATGTATGAAGCAAAGAACAAATGTGAGGAAACAATTACTAGGGATCTATAAGAAAGAGAATTCCCAGAATTTACACAGGCTGGAAATTGTTCTACTTCCTTACAGGCAGAATGGAGAGACCTTGTTGAACAATGAGTACTCATCAGAGACTCCAGAAATTAGCTCAGAATAAAGATGACTTTATAGCCACCCAAAAGAACCTAAAACAAGCCTTACTGGATCAAACTAATCAGTGAGTAACCAAACTGCCTGCCAGAAAAAGTTTAATACTCTTAAAGAAAACAGAACAAAATGCAGCATCAAACAAGGTAAGATCTAAATGTCCAGAATCAAATCAAAATTACTAGAAATAAGAAGGAAATGTTACCCATAAACAGAAAAACCTAATAGAGACTAAAAAATGACAAAGATGATGGGATATTAGAAAAGGACATGCAAAGTTATTAAAAACAGGCTGCATATGATCAAAGTGGTACATATAAACCTAAGCATGACAGGGAGAGAAGTGAATTATATTTAAAAGACCTGAATGGGATGTCTAGAGAAGAAATAAAAAATATCTGAAATGGAAAAAACAGATTGGAAGAAATCAGAGGCAGATTAGACACTGCAGAAGAAAAGAGCAGTAAACTTGAAAACAGCCATAAAAACTATCAAAAATGAAGCACAGAGAGAAAAAAGAATGACAATAAATTAACAGAGCCCCAGTGACTTATCAAGCCAACATATATATGTATCTATATATTTCTAAGTAGATATATATAGAAACATATATAGCTACATTTAAATACAAAATATAATATAGTATATAATATATTGTAACAGTATAAGATATGTTTATATTGGTTACATTATGTATACTTTATTTTGTACATGTTATATATAATATTATTATATAATTTATAATATTTTATATTTTCAACATTTGATAACTAGAAATGCATGTATCAAAGAAAATTGATAAATACCAAACAGAAAAAACAAAGGAAGCTAACCCACTGCATATGATAAGCAAACTGCTGGAAACCAGTGATAGACAGAACTAGAGACAAAGAAATAGAGAAGACCTCTCGTCTGAAACTATGCAAACCAATAGACAATGGAATAAAATCTTCATAGTGTTGAGAAAAAATTTTCAAATAGATTTCAATACCTAGTGAAAATGTTTTAAAAAATAAGATGGAAGACTTCTATAGACTTATTAAGTAATGGAAGAACTGATCACTAGAAGCCTGCACAAAAAAATGTTAAAGGAATCTCTTAAGATAGATCAAAAATGATACCAGATAGAAATATGAATCAAAGAAATGAAGAGCAACAGAATAGCAAAATACGTAGTTAAAAATAACCAATATTTCTTACATTTGAAATCTTTTAAAAAGATAATAACTGTTTAAAGCAAAATTAATAACAACATATGTTGGGGATTATAATATATGTAGAAATAAAATGTATAAAAATAGTAACACAAAGAACAGAAGGGGGAAATGGAAGTATACTGTATTGAGATTCTTACACTACACATGAAATGGCATAATATTATGGTAAGTTAAAGATGTATATCAAACTCTTAGAGTATGGATTGATAAACTTTTTCTGTAAATGGCAAGACAGTAAATATTTTAGGCTTTTTGAGTCAAACATCTATGCTGCAACCACTAAAATTTGTATTGTTGTATATAAGCAGCCATGGATAGTATACAAAGGAAAAAGCATGGCTATGTTCCAACAAATCTTTATTTACCAGAAAATAAAGTCCAATAACAGGTAACAAGTTAACAGGTAAACAGTTATCAAGCCTGATTTTACCCATCAAACAGTATGTCAACCAAAAGCCTAGGGCAGTCACTAAAAGAAATTAAAAGACAGAACTATGACTAATAAGCCAACAATGGAGACAAAATAGAGCCTAAAGAATAGTCAATCCAAATGGAGGTAGTAAAAGAAGAAAAAATGAATGATGAAGATATGGGTCAAATAAAAAACAAATAATAAGATGGTATATTTAACCCAACCATATTGATAATTTCATTAAATGTAAGTGATCCAAATACTCCAATTAAAGGGCAAAGATTAGTACGTTGGATTTTTAAAAGCCCACTTTAAATATAAAATATAAATATATTAAAAATAAAATAATGGGAAAAGAGGAGCACCTGGGTGGCTCAGTAGTTAAGTGTTTGCCTTCAGTTCAGGTCATGGTCCCAGGGTTCTGGGATCGAACCCCACGTCGGGCTCCCTGCTCTGCAGGAAGTCTGCTTCTCCCTCTCCCATTCCCCCTGCTTGTGTTCCCTCTCTCGCTGTGTCTCTGTCAAATAAATAAATAAAATCTTAAAAAAAATAATAAAATAGGGGCGCCTGGGTGGCTCAGTCGTTAAGCATCTGTCTTCGGCTCAGGTCATGATCCCAGGATCCTGGGAGCGAGCCCCACATCGGGCTCCCTTCTCAGTGGGAAGCCGCTTCTCCCTCTCACACTCCCTCTGCTTGTGTTCCTGCTCTCACTATCTCTCTCTCTGTCAAATAAATAAATAAAATCTTTAAAAAATAATAATAATAAAATAAAATAATGGGAAAAGATTTACCAAGTAAATACTAATCAAAAGAAAGCTAGAGTGCCATATTATTATCAGACAAAATAGACTTCAGAACAAGGAATATTATCAGGGATAAAGACGTATATTTCATAATGAAAAGGGGTAAGTTTAATTAAAAGTCATGAAAATCCCGAAAGAGTTTATACAAATAATAATAGAGCTTTAAAATATGAAGCAAAAATTCATATAACTAAAAGGAGAATTTTTAGAATGCATGATTACCTTTATTAATTTCACCACTCCTAAGTAATTGATAGAATAAAATATGGTAAAAATATAAAGGTCTTAAATAACACTATCAATCAACTAGACCTTCTTAACATTTATAGAACCATACACCAAACATAAGCCTATTTTTGGTCATCAAATTAAAGTCAGTGAGTTTATAAGGACTCAATCAAATAAAGGATGTCCCCTGACCATAATGGAACGAAACCAATAATCAATAAAAGGGTATCTGAAAAATCCCCAAATTTGGGGCGAATTAGCAACACAAACTAAAAAGTCACAAGAGTCAAAAAAAAGTCACAAGAAAAATTAGAAAATCTTTTTAACTGTGTGATAACAAATATAAATACTCCAAATCCATAGGATATAGCTAGAAACTGAAATTATAAAAACAAAAAAAACCTTGGCAATAATATAAAAGAACATAAAATATACTGAGGATTTTTACTTGTAGTAAGATTCACATGACATAAAATTTATCATCCTAACCATTTTTAAGTGTACAGTTTGTAGTGTTAAAGTATATTCACACTGTTATGGAACCAATCTCCAGAACTTTTTAAACTTGCAAAACTGAAACTCTCTACCCAATAAACAACAACACCCCATTTCCTCCTTCTCCCCAGCCCCTGGGAACTACCATTCTACTTTCTGTCTCTATGAATTTGACAACTCTAGGTACCTCATATAAGTGGAATCATTAGTAATTTTCTTTTTATGATTGCCTTATTTCACTTAATATAATGTCTTCAAGGCTCATTCATGTTGTAGCATGTGTCAAAAATTCCTTCCTTTTGTTTTTTTAAGATTTTATTTATTTATTTGACAGAGAGACACAGTGAGAGAGGGAACACAAACAGGGTAAGTGGGAGAGGGAGAAGCAGGCTTCCCGTGGAGCAGGGAGCCTGATGCGGGGCTCGATCTCAGGACTCTGGGATCATGACCTGAGCTGAAGGTAGACGCTTAATGACTGAGCCACCCAGGCACCCCCAAAATTCCTTCCTTTTTAAGGCTGAATAATATTCTATTGTATGCATATACCCCATTTTGTTTATCCATTCGTACATGGATACAGGGACACTGGGTTGCTTTCACTTCTTGGATATTGTGAATAATGCTGCTATGAATACACAGGGATTTTTTAAATGTCCAAAATGTCCACAATAAACTAAAAAGTCATGCTGAGAGAAATTAAAGAAGATCCAAATAATTAAAAGATATACTATGTTCAAAGATTGGAAATCTTAATGTTAAAAATCTCAATTCTTTCCAAATTAATCCCTAGATCTAACACAGCTTCAATCAAAACCACAGCAAGTATATTTTTTTTTAGAAACTGACAAGCTGACACTAAAATATGAATGGAAACAGATTATCTAGAATAGGCAAACAATTATGAAAAGGAATAACAAGTTGTGAGATTTATACAACCTGATTTCAAGACTTACTACAAATCCACAGTATCCAGAAGAGTGTGTTATTGGCATAAGGAGAAGCATATAGATCAATGGAACAGAATGTCGGGTCTAGAAATAGACTTAAATTTATATAGTCAGTTTATTTTTCAATGGAAAAAAAGGATGATACTTTTAAGAAATGGTCCTGGAAAAATTGAACATCTATATGACAAAAAAATTAACCTTAATCCATACTTCACACCACATATAAAATTAACTCAAAATGGATCACAGGCCTAAAAATAAGAACTAAAACTATGGAATTTCTATAAAATACAGAAAAAAAATCTTTTAAGACCTTGGGTTAGGCAAAGTTTCCTAGATAAGAAACAAAAATCACAAATCATAAAAGAAAAATCTATTCATAAACTGGAATTTATCAAAATTAAAAGCTTCTGTTTTGAAAGACAGTGTGAAGAAAATTAAGTCAAGACAAACAGCAGAAGAAAATATTTTTGAAAGATACATGTAAAAGGATATTTGTATTCAGAATATATAAAGACCTTTTATCACTGAATAAGAAAAACAATTATATTTTTTAAATAGTCAAAGGATTTGAACAAATACTTCACCAAAAAACATATACGAATGCAAACAAAAACATTAAAAGATGGCCAACATCATTAGTTATTAGTGAAATGCAAATTAAAACCAAACAGTTTTTTATAACTGCATGCCCATTAGAATGGCAAATATTAAAAAGACTAACAATACCAGATACTGGTGAGGATATGAAACAACTGGAACTCTTATAGACTCCTCATGGCAATGTAAGATAGGAAAACCACTTTGGAAAAACAGTTTGACATTTTCATTTAAAATTGGACATACTATAAAAACAAGCAATGCCACTTCTAGGTATTTGCTCAAGAGAAATGAAACTATATGTCCACAGAAAGATCCATATATGAACTTTCATGGTATTTTCATTTGTTATAAATAATAACCGACAAAGTCCATCAATAAGTGAATGGATAATCAAATTGTGGCACATCCATCCATTCAATACTCAGCAATAAAAGGAATGAACTATGGATAAAGGCAACATCACGGGTGGACCTCAAAAATCTGAGTGACAGATACAAAAAGAGCACATACTGTGTGATTCCACTTATATGAAAGTCTAAAAACACAATTTACAATGACAGAAAACAGGCCAGTATTTGTGTGGGGTGCAGCGGTAGGAGGGGGGATTATCTGGTAAGGGGCAGAAGAGAAATTTCAGGGTGAATGGAAAGACTCTTGTGTCATCACTGTGGTCACAAAAGTATATAACAGGTATATAAAGCTGTATTAACTTGGACATGCAAACCTCCCAAAACTGGATCCTGGCATTTGCCCAGGGGAAAGAGTGAAATGGGCTCTCCAGGTGCAGCTGAATGGTAAGGCTCTGTCATCCTGTGGATTAATAATGTGTATTGTTCACTACAAATATCTCAATTTGGGTACTATTACTCTGAATTACTAGATTTTGACCTTGTGAATGTTACTTAATCACCTGAGCCTTATCTGTACAACAAAAAAAGAAAACTAAAAGTGAAGAAAATGAAAAACAAACAAAAAAACCAACCAAACCTACTTCATAAGTTTGTTTGCACATTAAATATTGTTTTATATAATAATCACTCTGGAATTGTAATTATCATCTTTGTCATCACTATACTTAGGTTATCAAAATAATTATGTATACAAGCTCAGCCTTAAAAATAAGCCATTCCTTTCACTAAGTCATGACACAGTAACTCTTCTCCCCACAACCTTGTCAGAGAGAGAGAGAGAGAGAGAGATTGAGAGCACGCACAAGCAGGGGGAGCGGAAGGGAGAGGGAGAAGCAGGCTCGCCGCTGAGCAGGGAGTCTGATGCGGGGCTCGATCCCAGGATCCTGGGATCATGACCTGAGCCGAAGGCAGACGCTTTACCGACTGAGCCACCCAGGCATCCCACTTTCTTAACTTTTATTTACCTTCTGAAATGTGGCAGTATGGCATTCAGATGCTTTACTCATTTGTCTGGACCATTTTCATTTAACTTTCTTATCTAGGCCTTCCTTTTCCAGAGCAGCTATTTTTGATTTTCTTAAAGCTGAGGAAACAGACCTTAAAAATAACTCCAGATACTATTTTGTGTATTGACAGCAATAAAAGTATCAATTACCTGCAAAGTTAATAGATTTTTTTTTGTGATCCATAACACATTTGAGGTCAGCTGACAGTGTTGTCTCTCTTTGGGTCGTACGCAATAGAGAGGCAGTTTTATGGGAAATTCTGCACATTAGTGCACAGTCATTCCAAATTATCACAAATATATTTCAGAAGCTCTGAACAAATCAAAAATCACTCGCATTCTCTCAAATCATGAAATAACTGCAAGTGTCATCTAGCATTTCTGCTATTTGCTTCTTACATTCCATAAGCATGAACTGGCTACACTTGAGGGTCAACTTCCTTTTGTCTCTGGCTCATCAGCTTTTTGTCCCCATTATTCCATGTATAGTGCCCTTGTAAAGATAATCAATGACTTCCACATTGTCAAATTCACTCATCCCTTCTCTGTCCTCTTACTGCCCAGTTCCTCAGTGGCAATCAAAATTATTGACCATTCCTTGCTTCTTTGATGTACCGTCTTCTCTTGGCTTTCAGGACAAAACATGCTCCTGGATTTCCACTTTCTACCCTGGCTGCTGCTTCCCACTCTCCTTTCCTAGAACTCTATAAATGCTGGAATATAGGGACCCATTCTGGGATGTCTTTTGTTCTTTAGCTATACTCCCTTGACTTTTTTTTTTTTTTTTTTTTTTTTTTTTTTGAGGTGTAAATGACATAACATTGATTCAGTATTTATATGTGTTGCAAAAAGGTCACCACAGTTAAGTCCAGTTAACATTTGTCACTATACATAGTTACAATTATTTTTCTCATGATAAGAACTTTTAAGATCCACTCTCCTGGTTACTTTCAAATATGGGCTTGACTCCCTTGACTTCAGTAGCATCTGCTGAACCCCAAATTTTAACCTTCAGTGCTGACTTCTCCTGGAGACTCTGACTCACATATCTAATTGCCTCCATGACTGCTTCACCAAAACAGAACTCTTTGTACTGCCTCCCTGGCTAGTCAATCTCTCTCTCTCTCTCTTTTTTTAAGATTTTATTTATTTATTTGACAGAGAGAGACAGCGAGAGAGGGAACACAAGCAGGGGGAGTAGGAGAGGGAGAAGCAGGCTTCCCGTGGAGCAGGGACCCCAATGTGGGGCTCGATGCAGGGCTCGATCCCAGGACCCTGGGATCATGACCTGAGCCAAAGGCAGACGCTTAATGACTGAGCCACCCAGGCACCCCTAGTCAATCTCTCTTAATAGATGGCATCACCATCTACCCAGTTGCTCCAGCCAAAATTCTAGAAGTCCTCATTGGCTCCACTTTTTGCCCATCACCCACACTCAATGTCCAATCCTACTGGCTCTATCTCCCAACATGTATGCCAACAATTCCATCCCTTTTTCCTTCTCTGACGCCAGCTACCAGGATCTCACATCTGTACAAGTGTATCAGCTCTTGACTAGTCTCCCACTCTAGTTTCACCTCTTCTGCTCATCACACTTGGGTTCAAACCCAAATTCCTTGTCAGGGCCTCTAAGACCCTGTGTGATCTGATCATCATCTATCTCCCAACTTCTTACCTGCTGGTCACCTCCCACTTACTCCAGCCATGCTGACTTTATTTCTGTTCTCTGACCATGCCAAGCTCATTCCTATCTCAGGGCCTTCATATATGTTGTTTCTTCTGCTTGGAACACATTTTTTGTGCAAGCAGCTAGACAGGAAGACATCACCTCACAAGAGGATGAGCGAGAGTCCAGAAAGAAACAAATGTCATAAATTCAAAGATTCTCAAGAAATAATGTTGGCAAGTCCAGAGCTTTCCCATCCTTCCCCAGGACATGGGTGGAACCAGAAGAGAGGGCCTGGCAGTTACTCTGGGTCCAGCAGTGTTGAGGCTGCATATACAGCACGGGGAGTTGAAAATATTCTGATGGCAATGACTAGGGTGGGCACTGGGGAGATCAGGAGCATTCCTGGGAGATATTTAAGAGTTGGGGGGAAAGAAGGGAGCTCCAGAAGAGCTGTAGAATAGAAGAGACAAGGAGAGAAAAAGGAAGTGAGATTGTTCAAGTGGTTAGGAATTGAATCACTTGCTTTATAAGAAGCAGACATAGACTAGAATGCCTTATTATTCTCTTGGTAATGGAAATGAGCTTCTTTAAATGACTGTACCAAGACTGGTCCATCTGGGTCCGAGGGCTTACTTAAGGGAGAGATCCAGGCTCTGTGCTTGTCTTGAGCCAGAACAGGTGGAATGTGGCACCTAATTATGGCAATAGAAGAATAATGATAATAATATAATAAGAGGAAGGGAGATAAACTGAGAAAGAAAATATTTTCTGTGTTCCCTAGGGATCCAGGTTCTACAGCCAGGGCCCAGTAAGCGTGTGGTCGTAAGGAGACGAGAGGGGATGAGGGCAAGTGGGGATTTTAATGTGCACTCATCTTCTCATAAGGTGAGTTCTTCCTGTCTAGTTCTCTGAGGTTGTGCATGTGAACACAGGCTCTTTTTTTAACCTGTTTCTCTCCAGACAAAGAAGGTTGGCAGCTGTAGAGCTGCTTGTATTTAAGAGTCTCATGACACCCAACCTTGCAGACTGATTGTAAAGATGTCTATTTTCTCATTTAGCCCTGCCTTCTTGCTGTTCTGTGGTGAAAACTGGGGCCATGGACACTCCTGACTCCTGCATATGTACCCCACCCCATTACTCCAAGACAGATTCCCCAGGGTGAGACCCTGCTCTGTGGGCTCCACTGACCTGTCCCCCACCCACAGCTAAAGGCATTTTCTTTAGGGGCTTTCCATACTTGACAGCCCTTCCTCAATTATTATGGTTTAGATTCACAGATGTTTCTAGATTTGTTAAAGACAGTATCTACATTATCCTCCTGGTGTTTGAGGGGGGGAGACTTGTGAGAAAAGAAAATGGTCAAACTTAACTCCACCATCTTAATTAAGGTCATCTCAAGAAATCTAGAGGTGTTGAAAAGAGATAGGAGAAAAAAAGAAAGAAAGAAAAAGGAAAGAGATAGGAGAATAGCCCTAGAGATTCCTCTAATGGTTCTTTCATTAGATTCTTTGCCAAGCATATAAGCCAAAGGATTTGTAAGGCTGACATCTACACAGCTTTGATCCTGGGGCTCTCCAGAGGTGCATGAACTTCAGACTCTAACGTTTACAGTCCCTGAAACCCCCACTGCCTTCTCAGGGCTTCCCCAGCATCAGTACTCCACCATAGTCCCTGTTGCCTCATGCAGGGCCAGCTAAATCCTCCAGGGAGAAGAAAACAAGCAAACAAAAAAATACACTGGATGTCCTTGGAAAATAGATTTTGATAAAATGCATTAATAAAATTTAAATTCACCATGCCTCCCAGACCTAGACTTTCATTGTGCAAAGAGTTTCAAAACCTTACAAACTTTTTCATATACTTCTTCAGTCTAAATGGTATCACTGTAAATGGTAACTGGCGTTATAATAAGGCAAGTGTCGACAAACTTTTTTCTTAAAGGGCCAGACAGTAAACATTTTAGGCTTCTGGGCAATACCTTGTCTCTGTTACAATGACCCAACTCCGAAAGCAGCCATAAGCAAAAGGAGAGCAAATGGGTGTGGCTGTGTTCCATTAAAATTTATTTACAAAAATAGTTGTCTAGTCCAAGGACCATGGTTTGCCAGAAAATCCACACACATTGGTCTTATCCTTGTTTTATAAAGTAAAGATACTGCAATGTAGTAGGATTTAACACAGGCAGTTCAATGATGTGGTCTAGCATGGGGGTTAAAAACATGAACATGGAGACAGTCTTAAGTCAAATCTCCACTCTATATTTTATAAGCTGCATGGCGTAAGTTATTTCACTTAAGTTTCACTCCCTTCACTTCTAATACAAAAATAACAATTGTACCTAACTCAAGGTAGGCACAACATGTGTTGTATAACTCTCCAGCAGCACCCCTTAACCCCATTAACACTTCTGCAGCGAGAAGCATAGATATTCACACGAAGCAGTATGAATGGACATACAAATATTCAGAAGGGTTATGGTCAGGTAGTGCCATCGAATGAAAACCTTTTGTTTTCATAGGTTTTTAATTTTCAGAATTAATGTATTTGGGATCTTTAGATTTGTATTTATTTATCAGTTATATTGTGTGTTTTTTTTTTTTTTTAAGATTTCTTTATTGTAGGGAGAGAGAGAGCATGCGCATGCACAAGCAGGGGGAGGGGCACAGGGAGACAAAATCCTGAAGCAGATTCCCCACTGAGCACGGAACCTGACACAAGGCTCCGTCTCAGGACCTGAGATCATGATATGAACCGAAACCAAGAGTTGGCCGCTTAAAGGACTGAGCTACCCAGGCGCCCCTAAGCTCATTGTTTATGCCCTTTCATGGTCAATCTATTGGAATCTTGATGTTTTTCTTCCTGATTTAATTGTAGTGCTTCAAAATAAAGAGAAGTCAATTTTAATGTAGCCCAATCTGTCCACATTTACTTTTGTGATTTGGGCTAACTCACAGTAAATGTGCAATCAGGGATTCCTGAGCAAAGGAATGAGGTTTTCTTTTCCTCCACAGCCCTGTGAATCCTAGTCTCTCCCTGGCTGGAAGATTTCTTTCAGGGAAGGAACAAAATGAGAGACTCCTTCCAAGAGCTGGCCAACAGGAGTGCATGACAGGAGGTGAGCTTTCAGACTGCTTTAACATGGAATCCTAGCTGTCTGGCTTTTCCTTTTCCTTTTTACTCCAGAAGGATGGTATGCAGCTATTTCCCTTCATTTCCTGGGAGAGTCTGAAAGTTAAGCCCTCCTACCTCTCAAGTTAAGAGATGCTATCAGTAGTTTTTTTGGCAGATAACGACTTTGGCTCTGCATTTAATGGACGTTCATGAAATTTAAAAAATGATAGTGTTTGAGGGGAAAGGTAGTATCTTCTAGGAAAACATGAAGAAAACCAGAAGGATTTCTGCAGAAAGAAAAGAGATAAATGAGTCTGGCGTATTGCCAGAGCAGGTCCTGGTAGCCTGGGGGACTCTAGCAAAGTTGCCTCAGAAGGGAAAGGGCCTGCTGCCTGGAATAAGTCAAGCAGGCCAAGCAAAGGGCCACGGGCCTGGGTCCAGGGAAGGGCTAGTGGGAGCACAGCCATCCCACCAAAGCTCCCCAGTCTCTGCAATAAGAACGTCTCGTTGTCGGTCTCAAAGCCTATGCCAAGTGGTCCTTACAACAGCACTAAGAAAGGATTTCACATTCTCAGTGTCCTGTAGGAGTGACAACCATTGTCACAAGGCTTTGTTAGGTCCCTAATGATTACCCATGTGAACACATATCTCTCTAAATTAAGATACCCAGGAGCCCAAGAAAAATAGTTGGGAGTCTTGGAGGAGCAGGGGTGGAGGAGTCCCTTATATGTGTACTTCTGGGGGCTGAGCTAATCTCTAAAGAAGTGTCACCCTCATCACAAATGTGTGAACACAAGCAAGTCATCCTCAGAAAGAGCTCGAACTGCCTGCCTCTTCTGGGTAGTGGTATTTTTATGCACGTGGGATACACTTAAAGACTTTTCATTACCCAAAACTTGACTACTGTTAAATAAATCTCAACTAAGTTCATTTTTAGTAATTTTCAGCTTTTCCAAATTAAAACTATTTTATAGTTTTTCCAAAGTAAAACTATTAACATTTGTTACCTCATGCTATTTCAAAGCTCGTAATTCAAATCCACATCAAATTTATAAGTTACTGGTGAAGGTGAAATCATGCTGGAGAGAATGGTGGCCCAGTGGAGGGGAACATCATAGCTTTAAAGACCAGCCATCTGCTGACAACTAACACTATCAGATCTCCAGCCCTGTCCTCTCAACGCTGGTCTCCTAGATGCAGCGCTTCATCCCATAGGATGGCTAAGGGCATTTCAACTGCAACACGGCCTCAGTTAGCTCCTATCCTCCCCTTCTAAACCAGCTTCTCCCCTACTCTCTGAGTGGCAACTCCATTCTCAAGGAGTCTACCTTCCACTGCACATTTTCTCTCAGAGCCCATGCGCAATCAGTCAGGAGCCCCGATGTGTTCTACCTTCTCACTGTGTCCCATCACCACCCGGACACTGCCTCACCTCTTGGCTGCTCCCCCTGCTTCATCCTCTGTCCTTGTAGACTCAGAGGGATCCTGAGTCCACAAAAGCCAGATCACGCTGCCCTGGCTCCAAACCCTCCAATGGTTTTCTCATTCAGAGGAAAATTCAAATCCTTAGAATGGTTCTTAAGGCTTATGCAATTCCCCCCTCCCCGACACACACACACACACACACACACACACGCCCACACCCCGCCAACCTCCTAGCTTCCCACCTCCCCTGCTCACTCTGCTCCAGCCTCCTGGCCTTCCTGCCACCTCAGGGGCTGTTCCTGGCTCCTCCCTCTGCCTGGATGCTCCACCCCTGATATCCATGTGGTTCCCTCCCTCACCTCCTCTGGGGGATTGGTTTAAAGGTGACCTCCCAACCACCCTATTAAAAATCATAATCTCCTTCCTTCTTTCCCAGATGTCCTATATTCCTCCTCTATGTTTCATTTCCGTCAATACTAGTTATTTCTCCCAACACACGATGTAATTTATTTGCTCATTAAAAAACAAAAAAGGCTACCCCCATACTAAAATTCAAGCTCCATGGGGGCAAGGATTTTTGTCTGTTGTCACTGCTTTATCCCCCACACCTAGAACAGTGCTGATATGTAACAGTCCCTCAGTAATAATTCTTGAATGAGGGACTGAATCACCTAATTACCTTGCAGCAGCTTTAATAATAACATGTAGGTCCATCACAATATACATATATCATGAGAGCCATCAAAAATAATTTGATTTTTATAGAAGTGCTTGTCAAAAAAAAAACTAAGAAAAACCATTTAAAAATTATTGTTCATCGGGGCACATGGGTGGCTCAGTCATTAAGCATCTGCCTTCAGCTCAGGTCATGATCCTGGGGTCCTGGGATTGAGCCCCACATTGGGCTCCCTGCTTGGTGGGAAGCCTGCTTCTCCCTCTCCCACTCCCCCCATTTGTGTTCCTGCTCTCTCTCTCTCTCTCTGTCAAATAAATGAATAAAATCTTTTTAAAAAGTTATTGTTCATCAATAATTATTTCAGTAAATGACAATTCATGAAGTAATTTAATGGAAAATAGGTTTTAAAAAGTTCCTTTCCACTTATAATAAAAGAAATGCAATAATAATAATAATAATAGGAGGAGATGGAGGAGTGATAATATTCAACATTGGCAAGGGTATGGCAAGAAGAAACACTTCCAAGAAACACTAGTATGAAAATAATTGTTACTGTTTTCTAGAAAATTCCTTGGCCTTAAAAAAATGTTTGGATATGCTTTTATCCAATCATTACACTTCAAATGATCGAGCCTAAGAAAACATAAGAAAGAAGACAAATAAGTATACACAAAGACTCAAATCACAACACTACTGAAAATAGTGTAGAGTAAGCAGAACTCAACTGCCAGTGATTGGGCAATGAATCAACTCTGACACAATTCTCCACCTTCTCCCATTCTTCCCACTTCCTCAAGAGGCTGCCCCGGAAGTGTCTCCATCCCATCCATATAATTCTTCTGGCTGTAATTTCTTAAAACACTGTGCTCCTTGCTTTCATATTTACAATTATGTATTTATTTTTTTGCTTTTTTGGTCTATTTCATCCATTAGACCGTAAGACGCATAAAGACAGGAGCTCTATGGTTTGTTCACTGCTGCAGTCCTTAATTTACAACTTCTGGCCCATAATAACCACCCAAAATGTGTTGAATAAATGAATAAGTGAACAAAACAGAATATTATGCTGCCATTAAAATATTTCTGAAACACGGATGACCTAGGAAATGTCTACAATGTATTAATAGAAAAACACAAAACTCACATTCAAAATTATTTTAACTATTGAAACATGCACAGAAAAAAAATCACAGTGGAAGATAAAACTCCATAATAATAACTCTGGCTGGGTGTTAAAAATATGTTAAGTATTATTACTTCCTTTTCCATATTTTTCTATGTTCAAAATGTTTTACACTGGGGATGTATTATGTCCATAATAAAATCATACATAAAACCCAGAGGAAACCACAGGAGTAGAAGACTGGAGACAGCAAACAAGCCAGTGCAGAGAACCTCAGGAGGGGACACTGGCCAGCCACGGCGGAGCAGGACGACAGGGCTGGGAGAGGCAGCAGAGCCTTTTCATAAGCAATTATGGAGTGGTCCAGATTTGTGAGCAGATGAAGAGTGATATGGTCAGTGCCAGGCTGTAGAAAGATCTCTCTGGCAAACTACAACCCCCAGGCCAAACCCAGCCCCCTCTCTGTTTCTGTGAACTAAGCTGTACTGAAATACAGCCACACTCATTCACTGATGTACTGTCTGCAGCTGCTTTCATGCGAAGTAGTTACCACATGGACCATTATGGCCCAGAAAGCCTAAAATATTTACTATCTGACCCCTTACAGAAAAACTCCACTGGCCCCTGGTCTACAGGCTGTATCAGAGAAAGGAGAAATCGCACGAATTGAGGAGGTGGTTGCAAAGGCCACCCTTTTAAAAGGAACGTGGAGGATGACTGGTGCAGACGGAGGAGTCTTGACAAGTATCTGTATTGACAGTCAGATGGAAGAGAAGAAAAAGGCTCCTCTCAGAGGGTAAGGCATTCATGTAGTAGACAGTTACCGCCGTTTTAGAGAATTACTATTTACAAGTGCAGCAGGAAAAAACAGTAACAGCTGGGTCACTTACCCGCAGAATCAGAGCTGTAGAGACTGGTAGCTGCCGTGATGGGTCCTGGCGGGTGGATGGCACTCGCCGAGGACCTCTGACTCGCAATCAGGATCCTGCTCTTTGCAGATGGTAAACGGGACATTGCACCCAATCCCAACTGGGGCTTAAGGAGCATGGCCGATCGATAGAAAGTTGGAGGAACTTCATAATGAGTATAGGAAGGAGAACAAAATTCTTCTTTTCCCGGGCGTTCTGTAACCTGTGATAAATGACCAGAAGCTTAATCAGAGAAGCTCCCATCACAGGATGAGCATGGAATGTGGTCAGGAGACCAAGGCTCCAGCAATGGCCGCTCTGGCCCCACTGAGTTACTCCATCACTGACCACTTACCTTCTCTGGGCTCCAGGGTCTTCATCCCTAAGTTAACAATACAACTGGATGACCTCTCAGGTCTCTTCCAGTTCTAATGCGCTAAGAATCCACATTTCACTGGGAAAACAACTCACTGTACAAGATTTTTAAATTTGATTGCTACAAAATCACTGGAATCTGTGTGAGTAGCCAATCTATAAATACATAATTTCAATGAAGCAGGAAAAGAGTTTAGCCAATGTTCATAGAATTATGAAAGTTTCATTCTTCCTAATGAGAAAAGGCACAATGTTTATGGTAACCTACTCTTAAGCTAAGGAGGTGAACCTTACCAATTTCTGTTAAGTCTTTACCAGGCTACTTAGGCAATAAAAAAGCATTGTTAATGTGGGAGAAAAGGCTGTTTGGAAGAACAAAGCAGTTGATGGAAAAATACATTTTCAGGCCTCTACAATCTGTTTACATAATTAAAAATGAGAGACTGTGAATCTCCTCATCTGTCTCCCCTAGTAAGATGGGGTGTCCAGGAATGTTTGATAAGTTTCACTACAGTGAAAGTTCTAGGGCAGAATCTTGTTGACTGCTAAATCCATAGTACCTACAATGGTGTCTGGTACATAAAGTCAATAAATATTTATTCAGTAAAGGAATCATGTTTCCATTCTTACCTAAATTTAATAACATAATAATCCTGTGACTTTCCCCTATAGTTAAAGTTTGGGCTAGAACACAACCTATATGCGTTTTATATAGGTAATTCTATACTCACAAAGCCTGTTCATATTATCAGTGTTTCTTCATATTAAAAATGAAAAAAATAAGACAACTAAATTATCTCTATTTCCTTTAAGTTAAAAAAAAAAGTAGTGCCAGAGGCTATGAACGAAAAGATACATCTGTGAACTCTGCGCTAACTCACAATTTTATGTGTCAAACATTTATCTATTCAGGAATCACAAGCATTTAACAATATTCTTTAATAGGGGCTATAAAGCTTTGATCCAAGCTGTTGAAGAGAAAAACTCTCAATGTGATACTCTTTTAATCTTTGACGTTTTCTCCTTATACTGACATTATTAAACAAACAAAAGATTAGGCCTTTAAAGTTTTATCATAATCACATTGTAACGTATGCATGATTGCTCTAGTAGACAGGCTGAATTCAGGCCACAGCAAGTTATATTCCTGTGAAAGACATTCTATTCCTGCTCTCTAATAAAATTTTTACCATTCCCTGCTTACCCTCTTACTATCAACCTTTGGGTTTTCTATTATATTTATGTTCCTCTATTTTTTCATTGCAGTTTCTAAAATTCCGGTGCCCCTGCTCACTGCTTCTAGCCAAGTGTGCTCATGAAGAAAAGACTTCTATCCCACATCTGTCAGGTTTTCAGGATTGCAATATGCTGATCTCAGTAATTACTCAGTCCTTTAAAACTGGAGAGTCCAAAACCCAACATGCTGTCACTTGGAAGTGTCCTTAATGATTTCGGTCGCTGCAATGCCTGTCACTTTGTTGGGTGGTTTGTCTCTGGTAAGATGTAACAAATTCTTTAAGACAGTGAAAAGTATGCCTAATTGGTGTTTTTGATAAGGCAAGGGCACCTACAAAAAAATTCCACACTCGTTTCTTTCATCTTTACTGACAATACAGCAGGTGTCACTGACAGCTACGAACACATAGCACTGAACCCCAAATGACTCTTTCCCCTCCTTCTCTAATGGAGTACTTTTAGAGAAATAATTTTGAAAGCAAACTAAAAGATCCTTGTGATCTCAAACTCCTAAAAGTCAATCAAGGTATACAAACAGGTTAAGTTCTTACTAGATTGCCACTCTTCCTATTTGCCCTGTCCTGCTTTCAGTGGAATGGGCTGAACTGGGCAGACACACAGTAAATGTGGAGGCTTCATTGAGAAGTCACTGATCCAGATAGCCACTGGGAGAGGACCTGTGATAGTTAATCTTAACAACCTGGCTAGGTCATGGTACCCAGATATTTGGTCAAAGACTATTCTAGATGTTTATGTTTTCAAGATGAGATCAACATTTAAATCAGTAAGCCCTGAATAAAGCAGATTATGCCTCATCATGTGGGTAGGCCTCACCTAATCAGTTGAATGCTTTAATGGAAAAAGACTGACCTCCCTTAAAGAAGAGGGAAATCCGCCAGCAGGTGGCCTTTGGACTTGAACTGCAGCATCATCTCTTCCCTACGTCTCCAGCCAGCTGGCCCACCCTGCATACTTTGGACTTGCCAGCCTCCACAATTGCACAGGCCAATTCCTTCAAGTCTGGATAGATACTTACATAATACATACATATGTCCCTGTATTATGGGAGTAGGAAGGGAGACCAGCCCTGATCAGACATCTGTATGTTGCAAGTACACGACCTCACCCGTGTCCTCTCACCCCTGCTCCCCTCTTCCCACCTCCTTATACTAAAAATGCAAAGGGATTCCCCAAGGCATCAGTAGGAAGAAGTGTCCCAGAGACCTCAGGATAGGTGCAAGCAGAAAACAGTCTAAACCAGGAAGCATATTTGATCATCCTGCCATGATCTTCAAAGCCGCTTCCGGAAGCTCTAAATGTCTATACTGTTCCTGTCAACGGAGAAAGGATGCCCTCTCTCAGAAGAGCCCTTCCTCTGACTTCTTCATTTCTACTAATACTAACCCAGCAGGAATCTGTCAATAATGATGAAAGAGTCTGAAGCTGGTTTGGGTTTGTACTGTTAAGACTTTCCCATTTATTAAAAAGATATAGGACTTCTACAATTGAAAAATACTTCTGTTGCAACTGGTGAGAAATGTGTTCTTTCCCTGGAGATTGGCTGAAGCCATCCTGTGGCAAGGCAGGGCTCACTGGCAGGGGAGGTGGCCTTGGGACCTCCCTGCACCAAGCCAGAATGCAGGAAGGGGACCCACTGGATTTCGTCAAGTTGCAGCTCTAGGAGCAAAGGCCAAGGGCCAGCCTATTGATTAAAAGAGGATTATGGCAGAAATTGGCCCAGTACAACACCTAGGGCTTCTCTGCCCCGTCTTGTAGCTGGAAGACAGGGCCTTGGACACCTGATTATGGCAGAAAACAGTCCCCAGAGGGGCTGGTGCACAGTGGCGCTGCTGTCCCCCACCAATGGGGCCTCTCCAAACCCCTCAGAACTACTAACACCACACAAACACTCATGCTATCCCATTTCCTTGAAACTCAGGGTGGCTTCTAGAGGATTAAGAATAGGAACTATTTTGGGGGGAAATGTGCATATAATTTAGAAGTTATATTTTATGGAGGGAGCCAAAGCAATGCAGAAAAGACATACACAAAACCAAAATCAGTAAGGGTCACAGAGAAAGACAGTAACAGCATGTTTGCCGACCTCTCCACATAAAATTTCTCTCATGAATGTGTTCTTGCAGAGAAAAGTCTGGGGGATCTTTTTTGGGGTGGGTGGGGAACCAAATTAGTCTATTTGAAGAAATGGTACAAATGAATGAACT
The DNA here is from genome assembly GCF_002201575.2 of Neomonachus schauinslandi. Classification (NCBI taxonomy): domain Eukaryota; kingdom Metazoa; phylum Chordata; class Mammalia; order Carnivora; family Phocidae; genus Neomonachus; species Neomonachus schauinslandi. The sequence goes on from NC_058405.1 coordinate 72,042,490, forward strand.
GAAGTGGATGCACTGGTACGACTTATAGACAAGGTAAAGGTAACCCCAACATGTGTTGTGACCAGGGCAGCCATCCCAGTGGCCACAGAGAAACCAGCCCAAGGGTGAGCTCTTATCACTGTCTTCCAGAGCGTGCTTGTCAAAGAGATACTCCGCCATGCCAGATTTGGGGACCCAATCATGCACAAGTTGCTTACTTCTGCAGTGACCCAAGAAGAAGAAGAAAAAGAGTCTTTGGTTATTTAAACAGCTTTGGTATCCACAGCCTGGGGAGGGTCAGAGGGCTACCTTTGAGAGGCCTCACAAGGAGCATCCCTGCCTTAGCAAGGAGCTTAAGGTCAGAGCCTGATCCTGAGCCTTGGAGGCCCAGGTGGATAAGGTTTTAGAAATTTGAGAAAGACTCACATTAACCAAGCTCAGAGACTGATGTATAAGACCAGAGTGGCAATCTGTCCACTGTTAGTGAGATGCCATGGCCTAGGGCCAGACTCTTTATGTCCTTTGGATAGAACATCCTCTCGCTGCAGACCTCTGTGTGAGAAGCCCACCCAAAACAGGACAGAATGCAGCCCGGAACAGCGAAATGAGCCCCTGCTGAAAAGACTGGACCCTCAGACTCTCTAGTTGGTGTTCTCTCTGTAGAGATGTGAGGTGGGAAAGCAGGCCCAGAGTCAGAAGACAGTGACCGAGCTGTGTGACTTGGAGCTAACAGCCTGCCTCAAGGCAGAACAGACGGTCAGCTGCTGGGGCACCTGTCAGTGATAGCTTTGGTCAAGGTCTGCTGCTTAGGATAGATTCACCTCTTTTGCTGGGCCAAAGCTGACAACTTCCACTCTGATCAGTACATTCAGCAAATATGTCAATATATTCAGTCAACCTAAGGTCCAACTTTGGACTTAGCCTTTCTATCTCTAAGAAGCTTTGGTTGACTTTTGTTTGGATCCAACATATATGAGTTCATAATTCAGCCATCATTCAACATTTTCTGACAACATCGTTATGTCAAGCACTGTAAACTCTGGGGACCCAGCAGAGAACAACAACAACAACAACAAAAACAGAAAAAAAGTCCCTGTTCTCATGGATTTTACATTCTAGTTGATGCCGCAAAAACAGAAAAAGTATATACGCCCATGGAGATAAGCACTAAGAAAAAAATAAACCAGAGAAAGGGGGTCTCAGGGAAGGTGAGGTGTCTCTCCAATGAAGTGCCATTTGAGCAGAGATAGAAAGTAAAGGAGACAGCCACTGGGTCTATGGAAAAAGAACATTCCAAGCAGAGGTAAGTGCAAAGACCCCGAGGCAGCAGAAGGAGAGAGGGTGAGCAGAGGAAGGAGAGGTGGTTGGGGAGGTTATGGAGCCAGATTGAGTCCATCCTAAAAGCTGAGCCATCCTACATGCTTAAGCCTGTGTTCTAAATGGCCTGGGCAGAACTGAAGGATGTTATGGAGAGGAGTGATCTGACCCCAGCTTTTAAATGATCACTCTGGCCGCCATGAGGAGACTGGTTCAGGAGATAAATCTGCCTTCTGAGCTCTGGGACGACAACTCGCCATCACACCCAGAAATGAAAGGGGCAGCACAGTGTTGGAATTGGGAGGGTGAGAAGAGCATCTCAGCACTGTCCTTGTTCTGTGGCTTTAACTGAGTTACTCAAATCCCTCCAAAGTGGTTTATACAATGATGAAAACTGTAATCTCAACCTCCAGAAAATACTGCAAGGACTAGTAAAGATTGATAAAGATGAAATGTTATGTTATGTGGGCTCAAGGCATAGTAGGTGCTCAACTAAATGTTAGTTGTAATTATTATTCTGGCTCAAGGAGCCCATGCCTAACACATTATTTGCTATTCACTGTGGTTTTCCCATGTATGAATATGAGATTCTCCCATAAGGAAAATACTCCCCCTGAGAGGATGAAGTCAGACCAATTTGAACAATGTATTTATTTTGGACTTTTCCCCCTGTTGATCTGGCTTATAAAAGACTTATGCTGACTTATTTAAGCATAGAAACCAATTTAAATGCATACTTATCTAACCTCTCATGTATTACACTGAGTGGAACTTAAATGAGTCTCCTTAGATGTTAGCTACATCTCATCATGATCGGCAAGCTCTTCCGGTCAAAAATGTCCACTTGTCTATAAACTTCTCTAGTTAAGAACATCCATTTCTGTGCACATGGATCCATCAAAATCTGCAATTTGCTAACAGAGGATATTCTGTTTTCACAGTTCACACTGAAAACACATAACAAACTTTACAGTGTTTGACTTAAAGATCATATCAGAATGACATTCTCTTACCTCCTGCAAAAACTTTTCACTCATTTGACTGAAATGGTGTCCTGGGGGCTTGATCCCAGACACCATCAACCCAGAACTGAAGACCCGTGGCTTTTGCAAGTCTGGCTTGTATTTCTCATAGAGGTTGGCAGATGGCTTCAGCTCACCACCTGCTGCCTTCTCCTCTTTGGGAAGAGACATGGTACATGTGGGCGGAACATAAGGAAGGCCCACCGGAACCAGCGAAGTGTCCACCTGGCCGAGGGCCTGAGGACTCCTCCTGATGTAGGTGATGATCTTGGGCCTCACGTGCTTGGGCTTGGGCAGAATGATGGGCTTGGGTTCTGTCCTTTCTTCTGTTTTTTCAACCTGGTGGCTCTCCATTCCCTCCTGTGAGGAAGGGGTATCCTCAGAATGTGGGAATACAGACTCGGGGATCCCACTGGGGCAGGTGCTCTTGTCAGGCACTTTCGGGGGTGTGTTCAACAACCGTGCACTATCAGTGGGGGGTGCAGCAGCCGAGGCTGACCTGGCATCCACACCTAATGCGCCAAGGTCCTGAACACTGCTACTAGGTGGTGGAGGCTGGTGGGTCACATTCACAGTTGTCTCTGGATGGAGGGGTGCCAGGCCACTGAGAAGAGCACCTGCTCCCCCTGGGGTGCTTTCAGTCTTAGCTGTATTTTCTAGGAGGTTCCTATCTTCTGCAACAGATGCAGTGATCTCTTTGCTGTCCCCTACTTCTGAGTTGCTGCTCTGAGGGCCGAGGGGCTCAGGGACCCCAGTGTTGAGCTCTCCAACAGAAGGATCTAAAGTACAAACTGCCACACTGTCCATGTTCCCACTGTCCAGTGCACTCTCCTCACTGACATCTGAGGGCCTGCTGTCTGGTGGGTCATAAGGAATAAAAGGTACATGCCCATCGCCCGCTGAAACGCCCAACTTCCTAGCTGCACTTGATGAAATTTTGCCAGTGGGCTGCTTCTCGGCAGCTTCCAAGGAAGCAGGGCCTTGTGTGGGGCTGGTCTGAAGAGAACCCTCCTCACCTAGGTGGACTGCTCTCTTGTCCTGCTCACTCCTGCCTCTTCCCACACGAGTGTGGTGGCCACTGCTGTGTGACAGGCTAAGGGCACCAGTGGCGGCCTCCTGCTGTGCTTTCCCACCTGGCTCCTTTCTCTCGAGGAGTAACACACTACCTTCCTTGGGGCATCCCAGACCCTCGGCCTGGATTGACTTTAACTCCTGCCCAGCCTGGGGTGGGACAAATTTCAGCTCTGGCTTGAGCTCTCCCTTTCCCTGACCTAACTGTGCTTCTGGCTTACTCAGGACTCCCTTCAGTGCTGAAGCTGAATCCAGACCAGGCTCTGGAAGGGCCGAATGTGATGTGCTCTCATTGCTGACTTTCGGTCCATGTCCCCCCTCCATCTGGGTCTCTGAGGGGGTGGTCTCCTTGGTTGCTGAGGTAGATGGTTTAGGATGACGCACACTCTTTCCCTCTGAGGTACTGTCAGCTGGAGGAAGAGCTGCCCCTGGAGAGGGGGCGGTCAACAGCCTCTGCGGCCCCTCCCCGCCACTGGGCTCATGACGCGGGGCTTCAGAGGAGTCGAGTGGCGTGGGCTGCAGACGCTGCCAGGTCAGGCTCCCGCCACGTTCCCTTGTGGGCATGTCCACGACAACAGCAGAGCCACTTGCTCTTTCCAAAGAATGCCTTCTCAATTCCTCATTGTCAAGGGTCTTTGCCAACTTATCCTTAGGAGCATGCCGGGGAAGTTCAGCATCCCTTTTAGCCAAAACCTCTGGACTGGCCTCCGCCATAACGTTCCTCCAACTTGACAGACTTGGTCCCTGAACACTGCGAGGGGTCTGTAGGATATCTGTGCCTCTCTCCACCGTGTGCTCTTCATTTAGTCCTCCATGGACGGTCGAAGAAAATTTAAAATCTTTCAGGCTGGTGGGGCCAGACTGCGATCCTTTCCCAAAGCCCTGAAGTTGGTGAGATTCCTTATTGAAATGGGTACTATTCTCTGGCTCGCTTGAATTTGCATTTCCAATTTCATCTGTCCGGTCACGTGTCTCAGACTCATCATGAGAGGAACTGACCTCCAACATGATTTGATTGGCATTTGTATCTCCCAGACTTAGGACACTCTCATTATTATTTTTCACTCCATTTCTGTTGTCCCGCAACTGAGCGTAACATGATTTCTTTGGAGCCACTGGGACACTCATTTTCAACCCTTCAGTGGGGGCTGCTGGCCATGCAGTCCTACTTAATGGAAAGGAGCTTCCTTCAAGCTGCTATTTGATTAATAGGAAATTCTCAAGCTGCTTGTTGCCCCCTGACAATGTCACGCTGCAATACTACTTTAATCATTTTCAGAGCGGTCTTAAAACCAAGCATTGTCTTGACATACAGCGGGATGACTTATCTGTTAGGTTCCTGCTGAATGAGAGCCAATTAGTCCATAAGACCTAGAGAGAAATAAAAATAAAATCATGTTGTTGGCACTGACAAATAGAGATTCTTAGGGGAAAAAAACATGGAAAACACAAATTTATTCATCACTTTCATATTATTATTTCATTCACTCAGCCCTTAAATTTCTCAAAAACCTTTCTGATAGGGTCCCTGCTGGCCAAATATGGGGAAATTAAAACATAAAAATGATTAATGTTAGAAATGGATTATAAAACATATTAAATCTTAAATTCAAATTTTAAAAACCCACAGGTTCATATTGATACTGATTTAAAAGGCTGGAGGAGAAGAAAAAGCTCTTCTTCATAGAATAATACCAACTAAACCTAACAAAAATCATACAGTTAGAAAAAAATCACCAGTTTGCAATCACCAAAGTAATAATTATCTTGCAACAAATGGTTGCTAAAAACACCAGGTGAAAGATTGTTAGGGAACAGGATATTCACAGAATCTTAAGGTACCATTCTCCAGATTACTTTATTTTTATTTATTTATTTTTGGGGGGGGAGAGAGAGAGAAAGAGGAAGCACAGGTGCACGGGAGCTGGGGGTGGGGAGGGGCAGAGGGAGAGGGAGAAAGAGAATCTTAAGCAGGCTCTACACTCATCATGGAGCCCAATGCAGGGCTCAATCATAAGACCCTGAGATCATGACCTAAGCCAAAATCAAGAGTCGGACACCCAAATGACCGAGGCACCCAGGCACCCCAAGATTACTTTATTTCTTACAAAAGGAAAATTCTACCTTTACAATAGAGAAATCTGGTAGAAGCCACCCTAACCAAGTGATCAATTTTAACATCCATAATGGAAACTGATTCCATGTGTTCCTGATGTTAGATAGTTCTCAGTGCTCCACATCACCTATGTAGTATTCTTGCTATAAATGTTCAAACTGAATTTAATCATGAGGAAATAATCAGACAAATCTAAATAGATGGACATTTTACAAAATAACTGGCCTAAACTTACCTCCAAAATGCCAATGTGTATCTACATATAATGTGTGCTCCCTGACTGGATCTTAGATTTAAAAAAAAAAAGTTAGGGGCACCTGGGTGGCTCAGTCAGTTAAGCATCCAGCTCTTGATTCCGGCTCAGGTCATGATCTTGGGGTGGTGAGATCAAGCCCTACAGTATCGGGTTCCACGCTAAGTGTGGAATTCTTAAGAGTCTCTGTCTTCCTCTCCCTCTCCCCTCCCCACCCCCTGCTCTCCCTCTCTCTCAAAAAAAAAAAAAAAGTTAGCAAAGGACATTATTGGGACAATTAGAGATTTAATATGGGTTGTATATTAGGTCAAGGTATTTTATCAGTGTTAACTTTCTTAGGTGTATAATAGTATTGTGAATATATCAGAGATATTCTTTGTTCTCGGAAGAGACACGCTTTTAAACATGACATGCTTTTAGACATGGCACATGGTAACTTACTCTCCAATGGTTCAGCAAAGAGAAAACTGTGTGCGTGTGTGTGTGTGTGTGTGTGTGAGAGAGAGAGAGAGAATAGAATTGTGCCAAAAGATAATAATTTGCAAACTTCAGTGATCCACTCTACAACACCTATAACTGTTCTACAGGTTTGAAAATGTTCAAAACGGAAGTTGGAGGAAATCCTATCCCAGCCTTCAGGTCCTGCATGGTCCAGCCCCCAAACACCTTTCCAGCCTCACCCCCTACTACTCATCCTCTTACTCTCCATGCTGCAGGCACACTGTCTTCATCCTTTACATTACTGGGCACCTCCTTCCCTGCTTTGGGGCCTTTGCACATACTCTTCCATCTGCACAGAATGTGGACTCTTCTCCCAACATTACCTAACTCCTTTGTGGTCTTAAGTTTGCAGTATGAATACCTCTTCCTCCAGGAAGCTTTTCTGGCCCACTAGAATAGATTAGGTCCTTCTATAATGAACTGTCACAACATCCTGTATTTTTACTTAAAAAAAAAAACTTTTAAATGTGCTAGACACTGAAGAAAATATTGTTCAATACCTAGCATATGTATTGGGTACTTAATATGTATTTGTAGCATGAATGAATGACTAAATGAATGATGAAGATCAATGTTATTTCTGCCCCCAAAGAGCTTAAATCTAATATAGCATTTAAATTTTGATAAAAGTAGATTCACGAATCATCAGTAAATCACTCAATTCAAAGCTAACATTGATTTATCTACTGTTGTGAGTGCATTTTATTAGGCACTGGGGATGGGAGAGTTTAAAAGTAACAAGGTTCTGCTCCATCCCCAATTCCCCCAGGGCGGATTCAACGTTAAAGTCTTCCACACCTTCCTCCTCATCCATACAAACACACATGAATACACATGTACACATTACCTGGGAGGCTGCTGTTATGTTTCTGCTGAAGTAGGTTACGTGGCAACCCACTTGTCTCCCTTCATCACTGTTTACTATGTAACTTCATCTATTCAAAAGATTATGTGTGCATGCATACAGACATAATCGTGTATATACATACACATACACATATATGGATGGATGTGACCCACAGAATGACATCATGAACACCTGAGAACAAAGGACTGAAAAATCACCAATAATATGCAGCTACCTCCATGCTCCTCTCCAGCCCAGCCCCCTCCTCTCCTAATGTGACCTTTCATTGGACACCCTACCATTGGCGTCCCCCAGAACCTCAGCAGATAAAGCTCTTTTTCTTTCATTTCTTTTGCATCTATTATGCAAGCATGTACTTTTTACATAAATGAGATCATTTCCTATAAGCTGGGGGTTTTGTGTGTTTTATTTGCCCCTTTCTCCGCTCACCCAAAGACATATTAACATCCTGATCTGGGTCTTTCTATTCCTTTCCCCACGTTCGTCTAATCCTACCCAAATACACACACCCACACAGGAGCAGGCACTTTCATTTCCTGCCATACTGCTCTTCTGTTCCATCCCTGTGGCACTGTCTCCATCCCCCTCCTCTCCTTCATCCCTATCTCCCACATTCCTCTTCTCCTTCTCTGTCTTCTTCCAGGCCTGTCAGTAAGCCAGGGGTGTCCTGGGTCCAGCCCCACCCCGATACAGACCTCAGGCCTAACCAAGATGCTCATACCCTGGTCACAGCCTCAGTTCCCTGACACAGAGGAGATTCTCAGTGAACCTATCTTTATTTCTTTATTCAAGTTAAAAAGTGTTTTCCTTGAAGATATACATATCCTCTGGGCACAGATATAAAAAGCATGTAGGCAAATCAGTAAGACAGCAGTTTAAAAGAACACTGTGCTCTCTGGATCAGAAAGCAGGTATCCCAGAAAGCCAGGGAGAGCAAGAGATCCCACAAATATGGGGAAAGGAAGAAAGGAAGTGCCTCTAATTCTCTTTGGGCAGAATTATAAGCATGAGACCAAGAGCCCCCAGGTTTGAATTATCAAGGCTGGGAGAAAAAAAGAAATGAATTCTTCTCAACGATGACGAACAAAACCAGAGTATGGTACACTGCAATTCACAATGTGATTGCTAGAGACTGACAAACAAGTGTCAAATCCCTGTCTTGCTAGAAAGAGTTGTATTTTAATCTTTAATGAATTACATAATAGATGCTTTTTTCTTTGTCAGTGAGCAGCAAATGTTACTCATTGGTAAGGGAATGGAAAGCTAGAACCTCCTAAGGACCAAGTATTATTCTCAGAATACATATTCGTAAATTTTAATTTAAATTTTAAATTATATTTTTGTTTAGTCTTTAATTTTAATTTAAGTTAGGCTATTTAATATTTGTAGTGGCCTCCAGAGATAGACCTTAACATCCCCTTGCTTTTTCTTTTCTTTCTGGATAAGGACATGAAAGCACAGAGAGGGTAACATTCCCAAGGTCACACAGCTAAGAAGTGGAAGGGCAGGGACCGAGATAGGAAAGTAAAATCCATGCAGAAAGTGGAAGCTTTAAAAGGAAAAGCTGCCTGTTGGTGAAACTGTACAGATCACACAGTAAGAATAAAAGGAAAAGACACTATCATAAAGACCAAGAATAGAAAAGCAAAACCAGAAACCAAAAAAGGAGAGAAAGCTCACACAAGAAAAGAAAAGCATTTAAAAACCTTCTCCAATTATAGAAGGCGAAATTATGTACAGGAGGTAATGTTTCCTGTTTCTTTCCCTTCTTTCTCAGGCTTCACACCTTCCTCCTAGAGTTCCATCATATGGCCAGAAGTCAGTCACAGGGTCAATATGAACAAGTTTTTATTTATGTTTTTTTCTGGATCTGGACTTCAAACCAGGTTACCCTAAGATAAAGATTTTTTTCCAAAATACAAAACATGATCCTACAAATTCAGACTCATAATACAGGACTGTATGATTAAATAAGAAATACAAATATGTCAACCAACCGTGTTAACCGCCCCCCATGAGGTGCATTTTCCCAGAGTGAGGCATGCAATTTTCATTGTGCTTCACATCTGTTACTATAAAAAGTTACAAATGATGACCTTAGAGGTAGATGGTATTTTATCTTGGAAAAAAATCCATTAATTAACTCCAAAAGGAATTTAAAGATTTTATAGGCTCATAGGCTATATGAGGCTTAATAGACTTCCAAGTATCGCTCCTAGTGCTAGGGTGAAAATCCCAGTGTCAGGAGATCCGTCAGCTTTCTTGACAGCCCATCAGCCCTCCATGCAGAGCCACCATCAGACTAGCCCAGAGTGGAGATCCACCTCTTTAGAGCAGTACAATACAATTCTCCTCCCACCAGAAACAACCCTGCAGGTATCTGTAAAGAACTACTATGCTCCCTTCCTCCTCCAAACTTACTCTCCTTATTAAAGAACTCAGATTCTCCCAACTATTGGAGCAGGTTTAAGAAACTCCCACCATCTAAATACACACCCCAGGGAGACTGAAGTCCCTCCTAAACAGGATACTCACACCTGCACACAATACTCCAGCTCTTGGGGCATCATCCAGGGTCCTGTGAAAGCAAGGCCTCCATTCACTTAGTTATACCTCTAACCACATGATCTAAGAGTGACCATCCATGGCCACATGAATCACCCTGTTAATTCCATATCATCAATTAAAATTCCAAAGTACCATATGAGTCACTGGTAAACTACAGAGCCTCAATCCTAGAAATCTGTAACTGGCTTTCAGCATCCATGGGTAGGACCATGAAAATGTACCTCTGGAACTTCATCTTGTTGGTCTAGGTCCATTGTTCTATCCTATTTAAAACTTTTTGGGCCCATCCTTAATTTTTCATCCAAAATATTTGCAATCCATTCTGTTTGCATACCATCTCTGAAGAGGTATATGTGCCTTCCTGATTATCATTCATTTCACTGATACCAATGTCAATGAAACAGGGCAGGGGACAAAGCAGCAGCATCTGGCACCAGGGAGAAGGCATTCCATGAGGGTCCTCATCTGCTGATCAGCATTCCATGGGCACGTTCACACAGGCACTCCCCACCCACTAGGCCCGGCAGTTACTACACATGTCTCCACACTGTCCACAAGAATGTTATAAGAGGAGAAACTTTTGTCAAACGTGTTGCTGAAATAATTATAACATTGCCTCTCTCCAACAGAGAAAGAGAGTAAATGAAAGTGAAGAAATCTACTACAGCCTGTTCTACACATTACCCAGTGTTCTTCCTAAGGACACTGTTCATTATTCTCAGTATTCATAACTCAACAATTACCAGTGCTTTTTAAAATACAACATGGGCTCAGCATCAGGTACACCAGCATGTAGTTTGAGCACTACATTGTCCCCTTGCCAACAAACAAAATGTCTTTGCCCATCTTTATCAGTCAGGCATGGCTTTAGCTCTCCCCCGCTCACAGTCTCCAATGATGGGTTTGACCATCTCATCCAGAACTCTTTTGGTTGAATGCAGATACATCATTTCTGAATCATTAAGTGGACTTATTGATAACATCTTCATCCTCATCTGCAATCTCTTCATCCATCTTGCACTTCAATTTCCTGATAGTGTGTTTGTTCTGTCCAGCACAGCAGGAAAGGCATTCTCAGATAAAGGGAAACTCAGTAGACCCACCACCTCTGTGCCACCCACTAACATGATCGAGAGTGAACCTGGCTGAATGACAAACTTCTCAGCCTGACATTCAAGGTCTGATGAAGCCATATATATGCTAAATCCTCCTTATTCTTCTACATAAAATTATACTCGCACCCAACAGCTTCACCTTCTGAGCTCAAGGGCCACCTCCTCTGTAAAGACTTTCCTAAATTTTCTCTCCCATTCCCCTCCCAAAAAGATGAAGAGGCTAGATATTGTCTCTCCATGTCCTGAATCCCCAGATCTTTTCCTTTTAGCACTATTAAATTATGCTTTTTAAATTATAGTTAAGTGTGCCTTTTTGTTAGTTACATGTGTCTTACTTTTATTATAGTTACACCTGTATGCCTAATTTCTTACTAGGTTGGAGGCTAACAGCTCAGACACTTCTATTTCCCATGCAGCGTCTGGGACAGGACTTTGCACGTAGTAGGCACTTGGGATGAAGCAATCTCTTCTCAGCTGGAGCTCAAAATGACAAATGTCTAAATCACTTTCAGGACAGCACAGGCTCTATTTTTTTTTTTCTTTTCAGTCTTCTAAGATGGAGATTCTAAAGCCACCCTTCCCAGCTGAGTAACTGATTAGGCACTCTTACCCCAGGAAGGTTGTACCAGAACATTCAAGGGAGATTATGTACAAAAATACATTCTGATCATCATTATCTGATTTATATTTGCTATAATATTTAATTTGAAAATAAAGTTCAGGGGATTGTCATGTTATTAAAAAGGGGGCTGGGTTTTAAAAGATTGAAAAACAGTGTTACCCAGCCTTCTTTAGCTGCCAGGTCTGCTGTGGAATGCTTTATCAGTGTGTGAATTTTCATATAAATGTTCAAGCACTGTGCCTTTGAATACAAATGCAATTCCATCCAACTTAATAAAATGTATCTGCCAAAGAAGCTCCAGCTGCAACTCCTACCATGCGATAAATTATCCTTCAGAACTTAGGGATACAGAGAAGCGTATAAGATAGGAACCCAATATTTAACAGTAAATATAACAACAATGCAAAAAAGTCAAAATCCCAAATTTCAGATTTCAGTTGACATTTTTATGGACCAGACATCTGGGGTCTATAATGTTCCACCACATTTAGTAGGCTAACTTTATGTGAAGTTACTTGCAAATCCTTACCTATATGTCAATGTATTCATCTGCTTTAGAAAGTTCTAAGGTAATCACTCCTCTGCATTTTCTGCAATTGTAATTACTTAACAATAGCCAGGTTCTTGGTCCTATCATAAGGCTGTTTATTTTCAACAGGCACAAGTAAATGTATCCTAAAAGGTGGTGCACAGCAGACCAAATGCGTTACGAGTTGTTTCACTACGATGTGGTTAAAAGCTGAATTACTGGTTGAGGAATGATGGTAAATACGTGTTCGGGGATGCTGTAGCTATCTATGGTGCTGAATTCTGTGAAAGCCTGTGGAATCATGGCTTATCTATGTACATGACATGAGTAGTACTTCACGTTTTATTCTAATATAGAAACAAGACTGTGCTCAGAAAGAATATATATGTATTTTTTTTTCAGTAGCACAGGCTATTTTATTTTTATTTTACTGCAGTAAAAAGAGTGAAGAAGAATATACACATAAATGAAATGCTGCTATGTGCCCCTTTATAGAGAGCCAAAAAATGGGGGCAACATGACTTTTCATTGGTTAGATCATTCTTACATTTAAGCAGAACATTAAATTGTTATCTAAAGTTTCTCCAATAAAAACCTTGCATGTTTCTCTACAATAAGCCTCATTTGCATCTGCCAACAAAAAGTATTTGTTTTCTCTTTTAAAAAATGAATCCTTCCCTTCCACGACAGAATTTCACCCAATAAATATAGGGTGTTCATTTCTTGCCTATTATGCTTAATAATTATTTTGTTTTGTTTTTTTCTTAAATGATTTTTTTTCCAAAATGGAAAACTTCTGTTGCCAATTATAAAAAAAAAAAATGGATCTTGTATTTAAAAAAATGTTAAATATACCAAAGTCCCTTACTCCCACCCTAAGAACAGAGTTTGACATTCAGTACCCCAGATTTTTTTTTTTATACTCAGGGAATGAGTTCTATAACTCCAGTTTTTCACTTTGCATGTCATGGACACCTCCTCACATAAATACATGTAATAAATATTCTTTATCATTTTTAACAATGGTCACTTTTACCATAATTTACCCACCAATCTCCCTATTGTTTAGACTTTACATTGTTTTCAGCTTTTGCCTTTTAAAATAATTTTTCACAGAAAATTGCTGAATGCTTATCTTTATTGAATCCCTTATTTTCTTAGGCTCTATTCCTTTTTTAATTAATTTAAATTCAATTAGCCAACACATAGTACATCATTACTTTCAGATGTAGTGTTCAACAGTTCATCAGTTGTGCATAACACCCAGTGCTCATCACGTGCCCTCCTTATCTCAGGATCTATTCCTAAAGGTAGAAGCACTGTGTAAACACGAATGCATATTTGCATTTTAATACACAACTCTGAGCTCCATGAGGGGTTTTGTTCTCTTTATAGTTGCCTCTCCTGTGCCTAGACTATATGCCAGGGCCTGGCACATAATGGATGCCCTGTAATGAAATGAATATATACTGCTCTCAAGAAAAAAAGTCTCAGTCTTCATTCTACCCCTCTCTCTTTTTATTTCTTGCTCCATCTCCTCTCTCTCAAAACTTTGTAACTACGGGGTGCCTGGGTGGCTCAGTTGGTTAAGCAACTGCCTTCGGCTCAGGTCATGATCCTGGAGTCTCGGGATCGAGTCCCACATAGGGCTCCCTGCTCAGGGGGGAGTCTGCTTCTCCCTCTGACCCTCCTCCCTCTCATGCTCTCTGTCTCTCATTCTCTCTCTCACAAATAAATAAAATCTTAAAAAAAAAAAATCAAAAAAAAAAAAACCTTTGTAACTACAATGACCAGATCATTTATCATTCAAATAGGGACACCTTTTTCTTGCTTAGGAATTTTTTCGATTTTTTTTAAATTAAAGTATCATGTTTATACAGTAAAATTCACTCTTTTTACTGCACAGTTCTGCAATTTTGGCCAACGTATACCATCCTGTGACCAACACCAGCACAATCAAAACAAAGAACAGTTCCACAAGCTCTAAAAACTCCCCCAAGCCCTTGTGTAAGTCAACCATTCCGTGATTCCCCAGCCCCTGGCAACCAATCATCTGGTTCCTGTTCTGATGATTTTACCTCTTCCAGAATGTCATTTAAACGTCACTACACAGTATGCAGATTTTGTGTCTAGCTTCTTCCGTGCATCTGAGATTCAACATGGTGTTGGTCTATCAGCAGTTTGTTCCTTTCTATGGCTAAACAAGTTTCCATGCTATGTACCACAGTTTGTGGTACAGAGACGCTTCACTGACTGAGCCACCCAAGTGCCCTGAAGTGAAATTATTTTTAACAGCAAATATGGGAGACAAGCTCTTTCCAGAATTCTGATTTTTATCAAGAGAATGAGATAGTCATGTTTAAGGACCTGTCCACACAGAAGACCTCCTGACTGCCTCCTGCCTCCCACCTCCCACCTCCCAATGCCCATCCCCAGCCCTTCCAAGCCCCCCCTTTCTGGATTATTGGTGCCATCATCTACCTCATCACCAAGGCTGGAAACCTAAAAGCTTCCTTGGCCCTTTCCTCTAAATCACACCCCACCAATCAGCAAGGGCTATCAGATGGACTTCCCAAGGTCATCAACCCATCGACTTTTCTCACTCTCTGCCACCATGTCTCCCACATAAACCACTTACAAATCTCCTACCAGATCTCCTGGCTTTGAATCTTGCTTCTCTAATGAGGCATTTCCCCTTCACAAGGCATCCAGAGTGGTATGTTGGCATGTGAATGGTCATTTCACTGCCACAAACCCTCCCATGGCCTCCTCACTTGGACCTGTGTGGCCCTTTGTGGCCCTGCAAAACCTCTCCCCACCTCACACTCCTGCCCTGCAGCTTGCCTACAGGCTTTGCATGGCTCATCACTGCTTACACACTCCATGCCTGGCTCTCCACACAGCTGGACCCTTCTTACGTATCAGGTTGGTCTTAAATGTGCCCTTCCCAGACAGGCTTTCCTGGAAGTTCATTTTTTGCCCACAGCCATAGTCCTTGCTTCTTCCACAGCCTTCCTTAGTTATTCTATGTGTTTATTTGTTCATTGTGTTCCTCTCCCAATAGGACATAAGCTCCACGAGGACAAGGATCATATCCACCCTGCTCACCACTGATCCCCAATAACCAGGACAGTGTCCAACACACTGTAGGCACTCAATAAGTATTTTTGACTTATGGTAGCATAATGGAATCTTTCCTTACTTAGCTCTTTGGGTAATGCCTTGCTGAGCATGTATCCATCACAGAATATCACTGAATATTTGAGATGGAAAGAAACAGAGACACCAATTAGTTCAAACCTCTCATTTTACATGAGGAAGCTGCAGCCCAGAGAGAGTCCAAGTCCACCAGCTGAGACCTGTCACAGCCATGTGGGGGCTGGGCTCCCCACGTCCAGGCTAGCGCTCGTCCCCCTCTTACAGACCATGGCCTCCCCAAAACAGGTGAGAGGAAAGTGAGAGAAAAAAGGCAACACGGACAAGGATTCAAAGGGCTCTGAGACACATCCAACTGATTGACCACCAATTGATAGAAAACACAGGACAGAGAACAATAGGAAATCAAAGATAAATAAAAGAAAGGTCCAAATCCTCAGAGAAACCACAACTGTCTGAGGGAAAGGGGATATAATGTAAGACAGCTAATAACTGTGGTCATAAAAGCAAGGCAGGGTGTAATAAAACACGCTGTCAAAGACAAATTCTAAGCACCACATAAAAGCAAGAAGGAAGCAGAAATTACAATAAGGGGCTGGGGGAAATTAGATCTTTGCTCCTTCTTGCAATTTATGAATGTGTGCATGTGTGTTGTGTGTGTGTGTGTGTCTGTGTATGTAGATAGTTTGACAAAGACTCCAGCCAGTCACCAAATACACACATACACCAGAAGTATTATGGAATTCAAGGCCTGGGTTTTGGATTTGCAGGTGATGCTGGGGTCACATTTCCCCCATTTTTCCCCCAGTGGCACAGTTCCTTACCATGTCTTTACCTGTTTTCCCCTAGTGGTGAAGGACTAAGAAAAAGAAGCCTCCCAGCAATTGCACTACTAGGTATTTATCCAAAGGATACAAACATAGTGATTCAAAGGGGCACGTGCACCCCAATGTTCATAGCAGCAATGTCCACAACAGCCAAACTATGGGAAGAGCCCAGATGTCCACCGTCAGATGAATGGATAAAGAAAATGTGATATATATATATATATATATATATATATATACACACACACACACACACACACACACACACACAATGGAATATTACTCAGCCATCATTGACCTAGAGGGTATTATGCTAAGCAAAATAAGTCAATCAGAGAAAGAATTATATGATTTCACTCATATGTAGAAATTAGGAAACAAAACAGAGGATCATAGGGGAAGGGAGAGAAAATAAGATGAAATAAGAGGAGGAGACAAACCATAAGAGACTCTTAACCACAGGAAACAAACTGAGGGGTCCTAGAGGGGTGGTAGGTCGGGGGATGGGGTAACTGGGTGATGGGCATTAAGGAGAGCACTTGATGTAATGAGCACTGGGTGTTCTATGCAACTGATGAATCACTGAACTCTACCTCTGAAACTAGTTATATACTATATGTTAATTGAATTTAAATAAAATAAAATAAAAATAAAAGAATTCCAAGTCTAAAAAAAGAAAAAGAAAAAGAAGTTTCTATGAAACTCAAGTCTGCTTGCTCCAAAAAGGATTTCATGAGGAAAGGGGATTATCCATGGATCTCCTATCTGCTTACCAGAAAAACTGGGACTTATCTGTTCTGGCGAAGGAAGAAAAGGATGTCATCTAGTTTAAAAAACTAGCAGTTTAAAAGGTAGCAACAACAACTGAATCTCACTATCAAGAGTTGGTGATAAATTCTCTGCTGCTCTTTGAGACCGCTGAGAAAAGCTGATATACTGAAAACTAATATTCTATCTACAAAATACTAGATAGCATCCAAACTCTTGCAATAACATTATTAGGTACTGGTGTTTATTAATAGGAGACTAAAAAGAGACAAAGACATTAAATCTAGATGAAATCAAATACTTTTTGATTTAAGAAAATGGAAATGTATTTACATATGGGCATTTCCACTGGCATCCCAAGGGCTCAGTCAGGCAAGGGTTTTTGTTATAGTCTTGTTGGAGAAGTGTTTTAAAAATTGAGTTCCAGCGTATGCTTGCAATGCAAGCACTTTCTCCTTCTCCAGTGGCTATCTGGCCTTTCAACTCACACCTGGTTACTTCACTGCCTGGCACCAGAAGGCAACTGAAGACCTACTCTTAGAGCATCTCTTCTTGTTTACCTGCCCAAGTACTGATATAACACTGTGATATTCCTTAATGTATTTCTTGCTTCATTTCTAACCACAAATACCTTATGTGAATATTCTCCACAAACCCACTCCCTTCGTTCTTTCCTACCACTAGTCTTATGGCCCAATCTGCTTCTATAATGTGGATGATGGGCCAAAGAGTTACAGGAGAATATTTAAATCTATCTGAGCAGGTGGGGCTGATTCCTGGAGGAGGGGTGGGGGGAGGGGAGAGTTGACTTCATGCAAGCTGAGAGGGCAATACAGGTATTTCCTCAAACTCCTTTGGTGGGCCCCACTCAACCCAGCTTCTCCAAATGGGTTTATTTCAAACCAGTAAGCACGCCTGAGCTGTACATCCTTGACTCTCTTCTGTGTGTGTGTTTAGGCCCTGAAAATGGATGTCAGCATTATGATGGGGATGGCACATGACCCTCATTTATCTGTAGGAGTGCAGGCTGTAAACCTCAGAATGTTGGCTACCTGAAAGGAAGCAAGAAACCTTTCTAACATCATCAGGGATAAAGTGAGAATCACCTCCAGCTCAAAAGCCTGGACCAGGTCACTAAAAACGGGGCTCTTTCAAATCATTTTCTTTCTGGAAAGTGAATTTCTTTTTTCTTTCATCAGAAGCACATAACCTATCTTCTACCATATGATCTAAAGAGCTAGAATGATGAAGTTAAAAATTTAACACCCTGATGCAGCCCAAGCAAAAAAAGTTTGCAAACAACTGGAAAGCAAATAAATCAACTGCATGGTGAACTGCAAAAACCTTCAGCTGAACGAAAAGGTATTTACTTTCACAGCCCAGGGCTTTTTGTTCGAAGCCTCTGTATTTTCATTAATCACACTATGTAATGAACAAGGCATTTTGGATGACCGTGCTCGGAATGTCTTTATCTTTAAAGAAGAGATAAAGAAATGAAGATAAACAGAAAAGGAAAGAACATATCACTTAGTTTGGAACAGATTTGGCCTAGAAACATGCAAGAGAAATAAATGATATATGCAGAAGAGAATGAGTAGTTTTCCTATACAATTGAAGTAAAGGAATGATTTGCTTTTGTTAACTTGTAGGAATCCTCCATTTCACCAGAACTTGAAGAAAAATAGTAAAAAACAAAAAACAAAACAACAAACAAAAAAAAACCCATATTCCCAACAAAAATCAAGATTGCTTTCTTAAAGAGTAACATGTCAGTGTGTATTTGAATAGCACCCAACCTATAATCCCAGGGTGGAAAACTGGCTTGCTAGCATTTCCGGGATAAGGCACAGGCTTCATGCATCTTAATGATCAAAACAGACAAATTTCATAAGGACAAAAATCAAACATTCCCAGAAAGAACCAACCTGAATAAGCAGAATTTTAACGGGCATGTTTTAAAGATCTAAAGTCACAGTTTAGAAATTCACTGTTAAATAACATGAGACCCCCCAAACTATTTTAATCAAAGACTTTCAAAGAAATGCCGTAAGTCTCATGCTTATCTTTCAAATAAAACTGCCAAGAAGCTTCTTATTGATCCACAATCACATCCTCTTCTATGTATGATCTGTGTGGCATGGGAAAGGGAACAAGGTGTTAAAATGCCCTCCCTGACTCATGGTCCTGACAGCTTCCAGAAAGGCCCCTGACCCCGTGTCCCTGGGCACTTCTCCTCTGACCCGAGCAGCTCTCCAAGGCTGTAGAAGCAACCCAGACAGTCCTCCATCCAGTTTCTGGGACTAGCATGTCTATCCACGAACTAGCCTCCTCCTGACCAGAGAAATGTGTTCCAACTTTACTGGTAGGGCCCCTTCCTAACTAAAGTGTGGAGAGAGCTCTGAAGGGGAGGAGAAAACAAGAAATCTGCTCTTCATGGGAGCACTCTCTGACCTCAATAGGAGCCATGATGCAGTGAGCAAATCAGAAAACCCCTCCCCAGCAGCTTCCTGACCATGCAGACAGGCTGGGCATAGGGCTCCTGGGCATAGGGCTCCTAAGAGCAGACCTGCCCGACCCCAAGGGAAAGAAGTTAGAGTGGCACTAGCCCGAGGAGGCGAAGCTCTGCAGCCTGAGTCAGGAAAGAGGCAAGGAGTGGTACCCCTCTATGACAGGTCCTCTCATTAATGAGAAAAAAATAAAGTAATACTGGACAATTGATACAAATTCACCATTCCCTGCCAATTCTCCATTCCCTGCCATGGAGGCCAGAGGAGAAAAGACAAGAGAAAAGAAAAGGAAAACCTAAAGGACACTAAAGGAGAAAATGAAAATTTAGGGAGCAGTGATTCACTACTTCTTTGCTTGGAATCCCGTGTGTGTGTGTGTGTGTGTGTGTGTATCCACATTTGTAAACGTTTCATAGCTTTTCATCCCCATTCTACAGCAACACCCTCAGCTTACAAGAAAGGCATACAACACATAATGCATGGCTCCAGATGCCCATCTCATTCCTAAATATTAACGAGCAGCTAGGAATTACCAAATATGTAAGAAAGCATATGATAAAAAAGACAAGGCATTTAAGAAATACCAAAAGCAGAAGAAAACCATTTAAAATTTTGTTTTAGTTTACATAAAACCCACTTTTTGGTGTATAGTTCTAAGTTTTGACAAATGTACAGAGTAGCCACCAACACAATCAAAATACATTACAGTTGTATCACCCCGAAATTCTCTCATGTCACCCCTTTGTAATCAGCCTCTCAACCACCAATACTGATCTATTCTCCAATCCTGTAGTTTTGCCTTTTCCATCATCTTATACAAATGTAGTCATAAAGCATGTAGCCTTTGAAGTCTGGCTTCTTTAACTTTTAATATGGATGAATATAGATAACAGCATCACTACTATGTTATTAATAATAGTATTTTATTAATATAATTTGTGGTGATTATACGAATATTGTTAATATTCATATAGGATGCATATTGCTTTCTAGATCTATCCACATTATTACATGTGTCAATAGTTTGTTTCTTTTTATTGCTGAGTGGTAGTCCACTGTATGGCTGTACCACAATTTATCCATTCACCAGGTGGAGAACAGAAGAAAACACCTCAGAGTTCTAGTTAATTCTCTCAGAGATATGAGTGTCTATAAAACAAGAAAGGGACAGAGAATAAATAAGAGTCCACGGAAATGAAAAAAATATGACAATTAAAATCTAAAAGTCAATAGAAGACTTTAAAGACAAAATCTAGGAAATTTCTCAGAAATTAGAACCCAAAAAGGAAAAACTAACAAAGATAGAATAATTAGTGCACCAAAGTAGAAGTTCTAAATTCTAATAGAAATGCAGAAAGAAAGAAAAAAGAAGAACAGAGAAAACACAAAGTGAAAATTACCAAAGAAACAGAATAAGAAAATTCTCGGCACCAAAGACAACAAGTTTAAAAGGGCTCACCAAGAGCCTAGAAAATAAAAATTGGCATGTGGCACGGCACAGTATCATGTAATTTTAGTGCCCCAGGAATAAAAGGAAGTTCCAGAAAGATAAACTAGATCGCAGATAAAAGGAATCATACTGGCAACAGATTTCTGAACAGTAACAACAAATACCTAAAGTCAGAGGAGTGATGTTAACACTCCAAGCAATAACGATTTTACTTAGAATTCTATATCCTGCTAAACTATCAAATCAAGTGTGAGTACAGAATAAATTCATTTTCAAACATGCAATAATTCAAATACATTTATTTCCCAAACCTCTAAAGAATATGCTTCTGAAAATTGAACAGATAAGTGAAGAAGTCAGGGGATCCAGGAGAGGGGGACCAAAAGGAAGCCCCAAGAAGACAAGGGTACCCAGGTCCAGAGATAAACCAGTTCAGACTGGAACAGAACAACACAAGGGTATAGGAGGCAGATCACATGAGAAAAATGCAACTGGTGGCCCTGTTGTGTTTGGATATTTGTGTTTACTAAGCATCCTGCAGGTTCTTAGAACTCTTTTCTCTAACTGACAGGGGAGGCCGTTTCTTCTCTGTTTGTCTAAGAACAAAGAAATCTTCTCCAGAAACAACCCCTACAGGCTCCCCCTTGCAAGGCAGGGAAGTGGGCCATGGTGACTGGCTTGGCAATATCAGAAATTACTGAGTCAAGTGCAAAGGGGCAAACATCAGAACAAAATCAGGCTCCAGCCAGCAAGGAGGAAGAGGACATGGTTGTCGGACAGCAACTGGCAAAGGCCCCATGTGGCAAGTATTAATCTGAGGGGGCAAAAATGACATGAGAAAATAAAAGACTCATCATAGTACACTAATGGGATCATCAGTAAATTATATGCAATCATGTACAGAGTTACTGCTAATTTACGCAAATTTTGGAAGGCTGGGGAAAGGGAAAGCATGGGAGTCTGCAGTAGGAGAGATGAACTCCCCACTGCTGTGAGGAGAAACCAATGGACGATACCCAAGAAAAGATCCAGAAGTAGAGCATATTTGGGTAACAGTGGGGCTGGAGATCAGAAGAAACCACAAAATGATTTGAAATCTGTAGCCTCTGTGGAGTAGGATTTGAAAGAGGACTGCTATTTCTTGTTATAAGCTTTTTATCATTATAATAAAAGTTAAAAAAATTTAAACCACTGATTCCTTATGGAATATTTAAAGAAAACGGAAGCAAAGTGTGAAGATTTAGAACATTTTAATCAAGAACTAAAGTTATACACTCATTGAAAAGATCCACAGAGTGACTTTTCAGTTTTGATCTAAATTTAAAATTAAGTGATCTAAGGCGATCACTCTATTGGATGCCCAGAAACCAACAGATTGGCTGTTCTTACCAAAATGACAAGACAGCTGAAGCTGAAGCTGAGTCAGCAGGAGGAAAAACACTCAAAATTCTGGTTTGCTCACAGAACAGCAGACTCTAGATTCACTAGTGACCTGAACAGGTGAATTGAGATGGCATTCCTTCTGTCCGTGAGCTCAACAGATGTATTTTGAAGGAATGCTCAGCTTGTTTGAGGAAGTCAGAATTTCAGAAAAGAGTGATAGATTTTGATACATCTAAATCAAATTTTAAGATTTTCCAGCTGCCTGTGGAGTGGCAACTCAGAATGTCTCTGAATTACCAGCATGTTCTATCAGAGTCATGCCACCTAGAAGACACAGTCCCCCTGTATCACTATTTAGAAAGATAATAAATATTTGCCTATTGTCAGAATGCCATGTGACCACCACAAACATAACTCAGGTCCTCCGGAATAAGGAATAAGATCCTCTGGAGTGTGGAACCCTGTGCTTTGGATAGGCTTCTGCCATCCTCTGGCTCTGTCATTCATCGCTCGCCAATCTCAGCCCGTTTCCTCAACTGCATTTTAATGTCACCTAAAATAGCCACTAGTAGTAGCAGGTTCTCAGGAAGCTGGAAGTAAGACATGTAACACATGGGTGAGGATTAAAGAAATGATGGTATTACCGCACTGCATGAAAAAAATACGTACAGCCTCACTGCTACGCGGTTGCCTAGGCAACAGAAAAGGTAACGCCCACAGGTACGAGAACAAGTTTGGGAGCTGTGTGCTCTTGCTTGTTCCTATCAGCGCCTGGGTAGAGTGCCCTGGGTTCACACCTAACTTTCGCAGCAGCTCTGAGCATCCTCCCTTTTCCCTTTGCTCTTCCCTCTCTCTGCCCATTCTCAACCTCAGCTCTAGAGCTGCTCCCACCTCCACCCACCCTCTGGCTATGTTGTCACTCTGCCCCCCCCCTCCCCCGACTCTAGAACTTACACAGCCCATCAACACAGGATGAACATTAAGTTTCTGTTCCAGAGACTAGCCCGCTGTACAGCAAGGCACTGGTCAAAGTGTCCCTTAGGCAGAATCCCATCTTTGAAATGATTGGCTATAATCAGATTAAGAATTGGTACCATGGACCATCTGCCAGGACAGAGAAATAGTGTCATTTTGAAAGAACAGATTTCATAATACCATTCCTTTTCAACATTATCTCCATGGCACACATTCCTGGGGAGCAGATTCTGTGCTTAGCAGAGTCTCAATAGTACCTGCAAGCACTCTGATGAACAGTATATACTAAGCACTAGGTTAATTTTGGTTAGGAAGAAGCAGGGTGGCAACTGTAACATGTAGACCATACTATGCCAGATGTGGCCCTGCCAAAGCCAAGTTCCCTGCTTGATTGTGGCCAGAGGCCAAGGGCCTACACTTTGCCTTGCTCAGGGCACTTATCCCCTTCTGTCCTGATTGTGCATAGTTAATTCTTGGTGTGTCCCACCTCCTACACCTCCCCACCCTGCTTTGTTCTCAAGACCCGGTGGCTTGGTAGGGCAGGCTCCTTGCCTTTCAGCATCTGAAAATCCCTCTACCAAACCTTTTGAGGAATAGGCACTCCATCAAACTCTGCTGAATCACAGATAAAGCTTGTGATTTCTGATGGGGGGATGGGCGAGCACTGCCCACCAGGCTGTGTTTGTGAATTGTGCCCTCCTCCCCCCCCCCCCCCCCCCCCCCCCAGAACCCCCCCATCCCTCTCAGCCCACACAGATGCTAGGAACAGGCAAAGAGGGGCATCCTCACTGCAGGAATGCCCTTCCCCCTCCCGGTCTGTAAGTCTGTGCCGTCCCCATGTCCCCATGACCTAATCAGCCACACCCAGGGGCACACTGGGTGGCAGGGAAATCCCTCTCCCACCCTCTGAACTCCAACTCCTTTGCTCCTTGGAACCTCTATCAGGAACCAGGCACCCATGTTCCTCTGAATCCCTACACATTTTCTTAATTCCTTTCTCATGATCCGGATAGCTTTCTACTCGGTACAACTATTTTCTACACCCTTGTCTTTTCCTCTCTACTAGAGTTTCATCTCCTTGCGACCAGGAGCCCCACCCAGCTCATCTCTGTGTCCTTCAAACACCTGGCAAACGGCCTCATCGAGGGCAGGCTCCCAGGCATATTTGCTGAAATGAATATTCCTGTTTAATAGGTGTGAGAAATTAAAGCCCTGCTACTTTCTAGCAACTGTCCTGGATTTAAACTTCCCTGGAAAGCTATATAAACAAACATTCTGAACTATTATATTGGGTACTTTCCGATGATACAATTGGATACTCTGTTTGTAAACCACAAAGTGTTTCTTTTCATTACACAACAGATTCATACTTTCTTCTTTTTTGCCTATTTTGGTGTCAAGGTAGTAAGTGCCATTCTTCCAGGATCTACTTGACAATCACTTAAAGACCACAATTGTAAAAAAGGTCCAGTACATAAATAAGCATTTTGTGCATAAAGCTACTCATTGGGAGTATTTTGAATATATTGCACAGAAAATACTGTAGGGCAAGATTTTTAAAGTGGAATCAATTTAGTAAGTCATGACCCACATTTTAAAAAATGAGAATGTAATAGCCATGGGTAAATATTTCTTCCTGGATACTTTTTCAGTTAAGACTACGTGCGTATGTATGTGTGCATGCATATCCTTTCTGGGTTGCAGACAAAAATGTTTGAGCAACACCGTTGTAGTTGTATTTGTCATTGTTTCTGCCTGCTGGGAACCAAACCAACTTCCTATTTTTGGGTAATTCTCAGTGCTGTCAGTTTGGTGGAGGTAGGGAATCTCCAACCCATTCAAGAGGCAAAAGGAGGGAACTCCCCATCCCGCTACCTCCGGTAAAGTGAGCCAGGTCTGGTCAAATGGACACTCTCACTTGGGACTCTGAATCTCAGCACAATACACAAAGACAGAGATGACTGCGAGGTCAGATGTGACACAGCCCTGTGAGCAGCAGCTGCAGGAGCAGAGGTGGTGCCTGGGGCTACAGCAGGGGCAGAATAAACAGTTGGCCCAGACCAGGCAAAGGACCGGGATTTGAACTAGGACAAAAGGCGTTAAAAACAAATCCCATGGACACCTTCTGCATGAACTTCATGGAAGAGGGGCAGAAGCGTATGAGACAGGCAATCCAAAAACGAGCTGAAAAGGTCCAGTGGAGACTAGCTCAGAGCAAGGTTAAGAACATGAACTCTGGAGCCAGACTCTCTGGATTTGAATCTAGACTGACCTGCTGGGTGAACCTGAGTTATTTAATCTCTCTGTGCCTCGGTTCTGCCATCTGTAAAATGGGAATAATGATAGTACCTAACTCAGAGTTGCTGTTATGATAGAATTAAATTAGCAAATATATGCAAAGGGCTTTAAAAAATGCCACGTACCCAGTAAGCAGAGCAGGATTGTTTATTGAAAAAAATTTAAAGAAAAAAAGTCCTCTCCAACCCAACTGCTATAGCAAAGCTGTTGCTTTGGGTCTAATTTGGGGAGTGAACTTCTAGTATGTTGTTCTTCTTGGGCTACCTTCACTCTACTTTTAGTTACTTGAAATTCTGTAGGCAAAGGCTTTCACAGCAGGGTCTATGGACGATTTAGAACCTAATCTTTAAATATCTCACTTACTCACGTTATCATTTGTGAATTTATCCAGAGCCAAAGTTCAGTGACACTTATTACCTGGCATCACTGGGGAACTTAGGTGTTCCACATAAGTTAATTTTCTAGCAACTGAAGCATATCTAAGAGCCAATGCACATAAAAGTTTGAATTATGTTAACGGCTTGTAAAATATATGGTATACTTTCCTACTTTCTTCAAGTAGTGCATCAAAAATAATTTAGTATTTCCATGTGGACTTCGGTTGATCATTTTAAATGAACATCAGTCATTGGGCTAATGCTGTATTATAGTGATGGTGTTACGGATTAACCACTGCGGTTTAAAGATCTGTTTGCCCCTAAATTATTATCTCAAATAAAACTATCTCTTTTACTTCAAGTTTTTCTGCATCTTTCCCTGCTATGACTTAAAAATTATGTCTTGCAGCTCTCACTATTCCTGCCTCAGAATATAACTTTTCCTACTTTTCTACAATCTGCAACCATACTGCAATAGATGTTAAAGGTATGTATAAAGCAAAATGGGTCCACTGTCCATTGACTCTGGTGTGGGCATGAGACTCCAATGATAGGCAGGAAACTTACACTGTAGATTGTGTGGAATCTATTTAGCCTACTCACTAAAAACTGCTCCTGGATTTTTACTGTTCAGAACAGCTGAGGATGCCAAAAGGGCATGTGGGTTTGACTAGTGATGACTAACGACTGAAGGTAGGGAAGGCAAGCATCCTCAAGCCCCAGATTCATTATGGAAGGCTACCTACTCCACATCCCCACTGTATTAGTTTCATATTGCTTCTGAGGCAAAGGACCATAACTTAATCGCTTGAAGCAACACAAATTTATTACCTTGTAGTTCTAGAGGTCAGAGTCTTACAGGCTAAAATCAAAGTGTCAGCAGAGCTGTGCTCCTTCTGGAGACTTCAGGAGAGAATCTACTTCCTTGCCTTCTCTAGCTAGAAGCTGGGGAAATAGATTTCAGAAAATGCACAAAGATTACCCACACTCCTTGGCTTGTGGGGCCTGCCTCCACCTTCAAAGCACTTCACCCGACCTCTGCTTTGGTCATCAGAGCTCCCTCCTTGACTTTGGCATGCCTGCTTCCCTCTTACACAGACCCTTGTGATGACACAGGGCCCACCTGCATCACCCAGGATAGCCTCCCCACCTCAACATTCTTGACTTAATCACATTTGCAAAGTACCTTTTGACATAGGCATCCCTGGGGCCATTATTCTCCCTGCCACATCCAGAGAGGTGTCAAATACATCCCAAATTCAACACACACAAAACTAAGCTGCTGCTCTTCCCATCCAACCCCACCACCTCTGCCCACCTCTGCTCCACCATTCACAGCCCGCCTGCCTTTTTGTTGACAGCATGTTCATTCATCCAGTTGGCTTAGGACAGATAACTTGCAGACACCTACATTATCAAGTTCTGTCAAGTATCCTTTCAAAAACAGCTCTAGCAGCTGACCACCTCTCCCCACCTCCATGGCCACCATCTTCTCTCAATGAGATCCCTGGAACAGCCTCCCACAAGGTCTCCCAAATCCTGCCCTACAGTCTAATCTCAACCCTGCAAGCAGAGGGAGACTTTTAAAATACAAATTAGATCATGTCATCCCTCTCTTCAAACCCCTCCAATGGCTCTTCATCCCACTCAGAGTAAAAGCCAAAGGCCTTATGACAAATATTTCAGGAAAAAAGAAAAGCACAAGCAAAGGCTCAGAGGTGAGAAAGGACAGTTTTCCAGGAACTGAACACTGGTCAGTGCCCTGAGCAAAGATGAGAGAGGAAATGAGAGATGGCTGTGTGCATTTGGGCAAGGGTCTGGTCCCCACATTTTTTTTTATTAACATACAATGTATTATTTGTTTCAGGGGTACAGGTCTGTGATTCATCAGTCTTATACAATTCACAGTGCTCACCATAGTACATACCCTCTCAATGTCCACCACCCAGCCACCCCACCCCTCCCACCCCCCTCCACTCCAGCAATGCTCAGTTTGTTTCCTGAGATAAAGAGTCTCTTATGGTTTGTCTCCCTCTCTGGTTTCGTCTTGTTTCATTTTTCCCTCCCTTCCCCTATGAGCCTCTGTCTTATTTCTCAAATTCCTCATTATCAGTGAGATCATATGATACTTGTCTTTCTCTGATTAACTTATTTTGCTTAGCATAATACCCTCTAGTCCCGTCCACATCGCAAATGGCAAGATTTCATTTTTTGATGGCTGCATAATATTCCATTATATATATATAATATATATACATATTATATATATATATATATATATATATATATATATACACCACATACATATACCACATCTTCTTTATCCATTCATCTGTCGATGGACATCTTGGCTCTTTCCATAGTTTGGCTATTGTGGACATTGCCGCTATAAACATCAGGGTGCACATACCCCTTCGGATCCCTACATTTGTATCTTTGGGGTAAATACCCAGTAGTGCAATTGCTGGGCCATACGGTAGCTCTATTTTCAACTTTTTGAGGAACCTCCATACTGTTTTCCAGAGTGGCTGCACCAGCTTGCATTCCCACCAACAGTGTAGGAGGGTTCCCCTTTCTCTGCATCCCCGCCAACATCTGTCCTTTCCTGACTTGTTAATTTTAGCCACTCTGACTGGTGTGAGGTGGTATCTCATTGAGGTTTTGATTTGGATTTCCCTGATGCCAAGTGATGTTGAGCACTTTTTCATGTGTCTGTTGGCCATCTGGATGTCTTCTTTGCAGAAATGTCTGCTCATGTCTTCTGCCCATTTCTTGATTGGATTATTTGTTCTCTGGGTGTTGAGTTTGGTAAGTTCTTTATAGATTTTGGATACTAGCCCTTTATCTGATATGTCATTTGCAAATATCTTCTCCCATTCTGTCGGTTGTCTTTTGGTTTTGTTGACTGTTTCCTTTGCTGTGCAAAAGCTTTTTATCTTGATGAAGTCCCAATAGTTCATTTTTGCCCTTGCTTCCCTTGCCTTTGGCGATGTTTCTAGGAAGAAGGTGCTGCAGCTGAGGTCGAAGGGCTTGCTGCCTGTGTTCTCCTCAAGGATTTTGATGGATTCCTGTCTCACATTTAGTTCTTTCATCCATTTTGAGTCTATTTTTGTGTGTGGTATAAGAAAATGGTCCAGTTTCATTCTTCTGCATGTGGCTGTCCAATCTTCCCAACACCATTTGTTGAAGAGACTGTCTTTTTTCCATTGGACATTCTTTCCTGCTTTGTTGAAGATTAGTTGACCATACAGTTGAGGGTCCATTTCTGGGCTCTCTATTCTGTTCCATTGACCTATGTGTCTGTTTGGGTCTGGTCCCCACATTAAGTGGCCTGACTCTACACTAAGGGCCATGGGAAGCTGGTGATGGGTGTTCAGCAGAGCCCTGGCACACAGCAATTTGGGAAGGCAGCTCTGGCTGCAGCCTGAGACGGGACAGAATGAGTAGGGTAAGAAGGAGGGAGGCTTTGGGGCGAACATGGCAGAGGATAGTGATGGCAGAGAAAAGGGGGCAAGAGCAGATTCATGGCCATTTAGGAGGTCAAAGGTCAAACAATGGTGAAGCTCGGATCTGAGGTCAGAGATGACCTGTGAGTCTTGACATGACTGAATGGGTATGACACGAGGAGACCAAGTGTGGGAGATGTTCAAGTCAACATGCTGGAAGGTGAATGGCCATATGGAATCTGGTAATAAGAAATACTGGCTGGAAATGTGTATTTGGAAGTCTCTGGTTTGCAGCAGTTTATTTAAATATGGAAATAGATAAAAACCACCCCAGATGAGCCTATAAAAGGAAAAGAGAAGAGGGCTCAGTACTGAACTCTTGAAGGGGAAGAGAAGTCCACAAAGGAGACTGAGAAAGAACAGCTGGAGGGTTATGGGGAAAATAGCAGAATCTGATGTTGTAGGCTGTATGTAAAGGAAATCAGCATTTGTAAGAGGAGCATTCACCAGGGTCAGATACTGCCCACAAGCTCAGTAAAAAAAAGTCCTGAAAATGTTCCATTGGGTTTAGCATCAAAACCTGACAAAAGCAGTTTTCTCAGAGTTCAAGCCAGACTGCAAGGAATGGAAGGAGAAGGGAAGAAAGCAAAAAAGAAGAACTTGTGCACCAGGCATGGCCGGGAGGAGAGAGGGGGCATCAGACAGTGTCAGGGAAAAATGGGGCAGGGGTGGGGGGAGTGGTCCAAGGAGGTTTTCACTTCCTCCATCTTCTTTGTTTCCTTCCTTTCTTCCTCACTTGCTTCTAAGATGTCAATGTGACTCATGGTTAAATTCTGATGGGAGGAAACTATCAAGGAGAAAAACAGGAGATCTTTGATGTGTGAGGTCTCTGAAGAGGGGAGAGAAGATGGGACCCAGAATATGGACAGGCAAAGTCACCTTCAGGCCCCTACCCAAGTACCACCCTGTCAGAAAGCCACGGCTCGACACTGTGAAAGAGCTCACCCATCTCTGTGCAAGGCGTGGGGTATAAAATGGAAAATGAGATGCCCTACCTCCACTTTCAAGGAGCTTTCAGCTGTTAAGGGGAGTGGAGGCCACTTAACCAAGTAAGGCTGACGTGTCACACATAGTGTGGGAAGTGCTCTGCTGGGGCAGCAGGAGTGTGATAAAAGCAGCCAGGGCTAGAGTCTTCCAAAGGCCCAGGGGGGCACGAGCGGATGAGGGGCTGACAGCCAGAGTCCTGGGGCCATCCAGGCATAAGCCAAGCTGTGGGGGTGGCTATGAACTACTGAAAATACAAATATGAAAGAAATATCCATTAGCACCTTCCTGGAAATGTGACAGGCATGGAATCTGTTTACAGCTTTCAATGCTGCTAACATCCAGTTCTCATCACTCCCAGCCTAGGGGGTGGCTGTATCAAGGCCCTCATTCCTCTCCTGCCTCCCGTGGGAGCTCACAACCTGTTCTCACCCTCAAGGAAAGAGCAGGGCAGCATGCACAGCTATGAACACTGTCCTTCAGAGCCTGACATCCCCCTCCCAGAAGCCCTAGAAGTGGGGGGCAGGGATAAGGGGAGGAAATCTCCTTACTGGGGTGGGTAGCCCAGGACACCAGTGCTCCTAATGAGCAACCATGCGCAAGGTTGCTTCTCCCCACCCCTGTCCCTTTCCCCTCTGCCCACTCCCCTCCCTGCCCCTTCCACCTGCTGGCAAGGGCTGCTCAGCCAGGCAGGTTCTGAATCCCCCTCTTCCTCTGCCTCTCCATCCTTTCCACAGTCCTCACATCTACTCCCTTTTGGATCTGAAGCCAAATGGTTACATCCATATGCCACAGAGAATACAACTGTCAAAATAAAGCATTTCTTTCCTCTGTTTTCCCTTTCTCTGCCTGCCTCCCCTGGGCAGGTCACTGGCTCTATGCTTTCCTATCTCAGGAGAGGTCTGGGACTCGGAAGGAGGAGAGCTGGTGCTGCCTGTAAGACACTCCCCTTCCTGGCTTCTGTTTCCAAATCCTAAACCCATGGAGGCAAGAAGGTTTCAGGCAGAGGAGAAGCCCCCAGTGAGATCTACAGCCAAGGGGGGTGGGTGACTGAACGTTTTCCCCAGAGTAAATTTCTCAGGCATGAGAAGGAGAGAGGGCTGGGTTCCTGGAAGAGGCTGGGCTCTGTGCTGGCCTTGCTCCAAAGTCAGCAGAGCCCAGGGAGAAAGGGCTTCGACGGGGCCGAGGCTGGGCCCACCAGTTGACAGGTTCCCAGGGCAGAAGACAAAGAGCAGAGTGGCTAACCCCAAGTGACCCTGCACCATCTCGGAGGTGACTGCTGAGGACCTGAGACCCATGCCCAGAGGGATGTCCCTCCTGCCTGGGTGCTCCCTCCAACCCCAAAACATTTGCACAAAGAGGAAAGAGGGAAGAAAATGTAAAAAATGAGCTAAGATTGAACCTCCGGCCAGCCAGAGCAAGAAAGGTGCTCAGAGTCAAAACAAAATTACAGAAAATGAAGAGGCACAGCTGAGTGTCATAACTGGTATACCCCGCCTGGAAAGACATAAACCAGAGAAAACACATGAGGAGTCAAGTAAAACACGTGTCCGGCTTGTGCTGGACAGCACAGGCAAGTCTGGCTCACGCACAGGGCTCTGCCATATTCACAACATCCTGCGTGACCAACAGCCCCCCAGAACCCAACTGTGCATATTAACATAGTTGCAGTCTTAAATGAACCAAAAGCCAATCTTTAAGTCGAGCCCTTAAACTGAGCATGCACCAGCCCACCTGCTGACTGCCAGCCAGGCCCCATGTCTCATCTGGCTCCTCTGCCCAGCACCATTTTAAATACGTGAATGGGATCATGTCACTTCTCTGCGGAGGGCTCCCTTTTGCCCATACAGCACAACCCAAACCATAAAGCCCTTCACTCTCAAGCCACGATTTACCTTGCCAATCATTCCCCTCTTCCCTACCTCCATTCTCCCATATGCATTTTCTCTAATCACAAAGAAACCCATCACTCTATGAACATACCAGCTCCTTCCAAAGCCCTAGAACTCTATAATCTCCTTGCCTGGAATCCCCATGCCTCCAACCCACCTTGTACCTGGCACAGAATGGTTAGTCAACAAATGTCAAATGAATGAATTGCTCAGTGAAGCCCCAAACCACCAAACATCTCCCAGTGAGTTTACAGTGCCTCATGGGCAGAACATTCTAGTAGCCTCCTTCCACACAAGCCCCTAGTTAAGAAGCAGTGCAGGGGCAGAGGGTGCAGACCATGGGCCAATTCTGTCATACAGAGGTGTTTTATTTGACTCTCACAATGTAATGATATAAAGTCATTATCAACAAGCATAAATCAGGGAATTCTCCATAAATCATCCAGATTCCTGACTTACATTGGAAACAAGGCAAAGAGGCATGGAAGGCCCAGCGATCCTGCACAGCAGCCCTCTTTAGGAGTAGTATCGCTCCCCAGCCCACCCATCCTCACCCTCACACTATCCCCTCAACAGAAGGTGAAAGGTGGCAACCGCCCATCCTCATCCTCCCAGCCAGACCCCTGCATGTGGACCCCGACTGGCCCCTGCAGGCACCCACACAGAGGTCTCTGGAGCAGGTGACCCAACCCTTATCACGTGATGACTCCAATTCACTGACTTCCTCCAGTCTTATCACTAATAGCCAAATCTAAGCCTCATCCACATCTTAGAGTTTGCTGGGGGGAGAGGGGGTTATTTTCCTGGGTGTGGGAAGCTACTCATGGACTCAAACATGAGACCTTTTTTTTATTTCTTAGCTGTATATCTGAACTGTATGTGTTTGCCTAAAATTTCTGCCTACACTTATCCCTTTTTCTACAAGTGTGTCACTATCTTGGCCTCATATCCATAAGCTTCTTTCCCTGGGTAGGTCTGGGGCAAGATGAGAATTCATCCCCAGAGGCCCTGATTATCAAGCAAGGATTTTCCTTCGCTGCCAAGACTCTGGGACTCCTCATACCAGCAGCCAACCCAGCCCGCAGAATCCCAGCTCCCCGCGCTCTCCGGGCCTCAAGAATTTTATAACACGTGCCTGACAAAGCATCTTAAATTACAGGGAATCAATATAAATCTCCCTCGCAGACACGTCTAAGCCGATGAAACTGTTGACAAGAAAGCATTTGCATCCCTTGATTAGAATCTGGTCCAAAACCAATTGAATCAAAGTACTGCAAAGCTGTTCTACAAACAATTGCTTTTGATTACAAGGCAAGCTGAATGAGCAATATCTTCATGCTGTAAAGGGACTTGTGTCTCATATTAAACTAGTATTTTAGGCATGAGCTTACATCAAAACTACATTCCATTCAGGGGGTAAATGCAACTCCATCCCCCCGAATTATCCAAAAACTTTTCTAATTTTTAGTATACATAAATATACTCCCCTTTAATAAAAATGCTTTCTCTGAGGAACACCTTGGGTCTTTGTCTACTCCTAATGCACCTCTTTGAATGTTTGATCATTAATGGCCATTTAATGTTTTTGTACTTAAAGTGATAATTATATTTTTTTGAAGTAACTGTCCAAATTCAATAAATATTTTGTCCCATTGTTCCACTGTTCCATTCACTAAGAGCTCTGTTAGTGGCTCTCTATGTTTAGACTTTAATCTTTTTCCCGATTCATCTCTTTGCTCACAAATCCTCTTCTCAAATTTGCTGTTTTCTCCAAAATGAATTTGTAGCTTCTTTTTGGTGGCGCCAATAGACGCTGAAAGGTAAAGGGACTCCTAAAAGGTGGTCACGCGGAGCTGTAACACTTTGGCTTTACAACACATTTGTCCAAAGCCAATTTCTGAGGTAGCAAATGGACTTGCAGGAATGTGAAGACACAGGACGATGTGGCTGGGCAGGTGCATCTTTCATCCCACTTCGCAACTGGAGAAGTGAAGCAAGAGCTGAACTCCCATTTTGGACATAACGGAAGTCTCTGTGCTCTTACGCCAAGAGCCTATGGCTGTTAATCTTACATACAATGTGCACATATCCTCACTGCTGTCCCTGCAGTCCCAGAAGCTGAGGGGTCCCTCTACCTGGGCTCTTAGGCTATCCCTTCCTGTCTCTTCAGGGTCTTTATCCTCTAATTATTTCATCTTCTATGCCAGAGGCTCTCAATGCTGGTTATACACAGAAACCACCTGGCTCATTTGAAACAAGGCTGATGCCCGGGTCCCACCCCTAGACGTGCTGACTTCCCTGTCCCAGGGCATGGCCTGCGCTTTAGGATTCTACTCTTCAGCCAAAATACAGAGGCCCTGCTCTCCACTGACCTCTCTCCCTAGTCCAAAAGTCACAAACTCCAGCCTATATGTCAAAATGGCCTAGGGACATGGCGGGGGGGAGGGGGTGAGGGGCATGTAAAATACACAGAACATAAAATTTACCAATTTAACCATTTTTAGGTATACAGTTCTGGGTCATTAAGTACACTCACATTTCTCAGCAATGGGATATATGTTTTCTTATGGAAAAAATTATTATCACATTTTTATGTGCTTAGAATTAGGGACACTTCACGTAAAAAGCCAGATGTCTGGAATCTGGCAGCAGAAAGTTACTATGGGCTCCCAGCAATAGTCACCTGGGATAGTGTGACTGCCGCCCCTTCAGGCAGGGCATGTGTCTTGGGGTTGCTAGCGTCCCCACTGATCCCCTTGAAGCTACTCCTAGCCTGGCTCCTAAAGACAGGCTTTAAGTCGGTCTATCAATAGGGTCAGGCCCTCTCAGCCCTAAAAATGCCCTGTGTCTTTTGATCCCATGTCTCTCTCCAGCTACCTCTGTCTCTTTCTCCTCTCTCCCTTATCCCCCATTCATCCCTCAGAGCCCTGAGATCCACCTTGTTTCCCTTCCACTGCACTGAGTCCATCCTGGCAAAGATCAATGACCTCACGCCACCAAATCCCTGGGACACCGCAATCCGCCCTAATCCCCTGTGCTGTGCTGGATAGTCTCAGATACTGCATCTTTCTCAAACTCCTATGTTCTCCTCTCTCTCCCCTCTTCTCTACCTTTTCACCCAGGTTTCCATCCTTGACCCACAGCAAGGGAAGACTCCTGCATGTTTGTAGTTCACCACAACCCAGAGGCTGATGAATCCAAACTCAGGGGCTCCAGGAGAGTCTGAGAGACCAGGTGTGAGTTCCCAGCACTGTCACTTATGAGCTGTCACTCTGGGCCAGTTATTCAGCTCAAGCCCCATCCAAAAAAAAAAAAAAAATAGGGATAATTCCCACATTAAAGAATGTGTACAAAGCTCTAGATTAGAACATGACTGTCCAACAGAACTTTCTGTGATGATGGAAATGTTCCCTATCTGTGTTGTCCAACACGGAAGCCACCTGCTACATGTGGCTACTGAACACTTGAAATGTGGACGGGTGTGACTGAGGAATTACAGTTTTAATTTTCTATAATATTAATTAATTTTAAATTCAATAGTTCCATGCGGCCAGTGGTTCTCTATTGGACAGTGTGGCTCCAAACACCAAACAGGCATCAGTAAACATGGCTATTATTATTGCCACTATTAACAAGGGGAAGGATGATAAAAAAAAAAAAAAAAACCTCTCCAGCTCAGACCTCCCAGCTGAGCGTCAGCCTCTGCAGGAACAGACCTCGGGCCACTTGAGGCCAGTCCTGTTTGAGGAGCCTACGCTCAGGAAAGTGACCAGCATTCATTGGGGGCCACAGTAAACACACAGGAATTGTTCTGTCCCAGTCCCATCTGGTAAGGAAGCAGGCCTGTGGCCACAGTCTTCAGAACACTTAGAATGGCATCTTCACTACAATCCATCAGGTGGAGGCCCCCACTGCTGGGTTCCCCCTCTGGGGCCTGAGGCTGGCAACCTGGCTCCTCCCACCTGGAGCATGCACCAGGAGCTGTGCTCTATGCAGTAGGGTAAGGTTCTACGTCCTGTGTCAATGAACATCTCTCTGTGACTCACCATCATCCTGTGATAACCGTAATCCAAGTGCCCTCTGGATACCTCCCTGTGGATTCCCCTCAGGCAACACTAGCTCTACTCTGAGCTCAGTGTCTCTGTCCCCCAGCCAAGACCCACTCCCTTTCCTGCCCCATCCTCCCAGCTGATGGCCTGAGCCATCTTGGACACCTTCCGAACACCAAATCCAGCTGTTTTAGATCCAAATATCTTCTCACATTGTTAAAGGAAACCTTGGAAATCATCTTCTATCCTTTTATTGTATAAGTTAAGAAACCAAATGAGGTTAAGA
Source organism: Neomonachus schauinslandi (assembly GCF_002201575.2). Taxonomy (NCBI): domain Eukaryota; kingdom Metazoa; phylum Chordata; class Mammalia; order Carnivora; family Phocidae; genus Neomonachus; species Neomonachus schauinslandi. The sequence continues at coordinate 72,078,909 of NC_058405.1, forward strand.
GAGGGTATATTCATCAGGGTTCTCTTGAGAAACAGAACCAACAGGATAATGGGGTGTGTGGGTGTGTGGGTGTGTGCTTGTGCAGGGGGAGGCAGGTGGAGAAGGACAGCAAGAGAGATTATGGATTGCTTTTAATGAATTGATTCATGCCTTTAGCTGATTGGATGAGGCCCACCCACATTAGGGAAGGCAATCTGCTTTACTCCATGTCCACTAATTTAAATGTTAATTTCATCCAAAAGACACCCTCACAAAAACATCCAGAATAATGTCTGACCAAGTATTTGGGCACCATGGCTCAGCCAAGTTGGCACACAAAATTAACCATCATTTACGTTGGCACATAAAATTGCCAAGGTCACAAAGTTAAAATCCAGGGAAAATCTAAGATAACCTTTAAGAAATACAAGAATATCATTTCCTCCTCGCTAAAAGTATCTAAAAACATAAGCAAATTTTGATAAAAATAATCTGATTTGGCGTAAGAATAAGCAGTGTAACTTATTATGAACATCTATTATAATAACAAAATTATACACAGTTACCATTTATTGAGTTACTAAGGGCCATACACTCTGCTCCACTTTACACATGGTATCATATTCAATCATCGCAGCAAACCTATCACATCATTGTGTGTTTTGTAATAGCTTTGGGTTATATTTTCATAGAAGTAAAACTTTGCATAGCACGCATGTATAGCCAGATTCAAGGATGAATTCAAGTGATTTTTTTTCTAAAGATGGGAACCACAACATTAGTCACCGATATCTGGGAACGTCCATATATCCTTCTGCACACTAAAGTACAGTATTCTTAGGTTGCTGGTATCAGTATTAACCACTAAAGGCTGACATACGCCTCAGCTCTTTGGAATCCCCTCCCAATCCAGGGCATTCCTCAACCATTCCAAAATAAACCAAAGCTGTGCATTTGCTAATCTGAGTATATTTCGTTATTTCAGACAACATAGTCACTACCAAAGTCCACAACCCCTTATCCACAAACCTGAATACCAAGAGATCTGAAAACTGAAACGTTGTTTTTATAAATCATTTGATGGCAAAACATTACCTAAACTGATATGAAGCTATATATAGTCTTCTTTTCGATCCCACTTAGCGAAGATGTCCATATGTTTTATTTCAGAACTATTAATGCATCTGATTGCAGGATGTTGCCCGAGGCCCTACTGGGTGTCATGTTTTATATAGCAGAAACACAATCCAGAAATCTGAAAAAAAATGCAAATTCCTTCACATATTTGGCCCCAAGGATTTTACTACATTATCCCCATTTTACAAATGAGATCACCAAGTTTCAACAAGAACCCAAATATAGCTTCATTAGAGGTCAAAGGTAGTACGGGCATTCTTAACCACTGTAGCGTATGTATGATGCACTTCTACATTCAATCCAGAAGTGAGGGGCAAGCTGTATGCAGCACTGGAAACCATTTCATCTGTTGGGTGGACTGGGGATTAGAAGCACTGAAAAGGCAAATGATTTGCTCAAATACATGTGGTCTCATCAAAACCAGAGGCAGAACTCTCATAAAGACCCCTTTTATTAGGAAGAAACCAAATTTTCCCAATAGAAATGAAGGGAAGGTGGAATATTGGGGGGGGGGGGCGCTGATTTTCCCCAAGAGACTCAACTACGTAAGATTTCAAAAATCACCACAAACTCCCAACCTTCCCCTAATGTAGTCTTCCGAACATCTTCTCTTCCTTTCGGTCTGAGCAGAACGAAGGCACCATTCAGAATCCAGCAAATTCACATGATTCCTCAACAATCATAAACTCAAGTGCATCAAGTAGCAGGAAGAGCCCAGGATGAGCAGAAGGCTTTGTCTCAAGGAACAATGAAAAGGGAAAGCCAAACTCTGTCGTCAAGTTCCCCTGAACACAGGGCTGGACACAGAAAAGAAACAAAGTGGGTCAGAGGCTAGATGGGTAAAAGAGCGGAGAAAGATGGGGAGAGCCCAGAGCAAAGCAAGAGTCCAAACCACTGCTGCCATTCCCAGGGCCACTGAGCTGCGATTCAAGGCCAATGTGTTTAGCAGCGCTGATAAAACAGTCACTCCCTTACAGTGGTTACACAAACACCCCAGCAGCCATTCACTGACCCTGGCTGGCTCTTCCTTCTTACTCATTTCCTTCCATCATAAATGCTCCCAGTAAAATAACTAGTGACCTAGCAATGCACTGAGAGGGAATGGCTTTAGAGCCATAGATCTCAAACTTGAGCATGCACCAGAATCACCTGTGAAGTGAAGCTCCCTGGGCCCCATCCCATAGTTTGAATTCCTGAGCGTGGCATGGGGCCAAAGAATCTGTCTTTCTCACACGCTTCTGGGGATGCTGCTACTCTAGAAAAGTACTGACCAACGGAATGACAATGTGAGCCATACACGTAATTTTAGATTTTCTAGCAGCCACATTTGGAAGAGTAAAATCCAACAAGTGAAATGAATTTTAATAATGTCTTTTACTTCACCCAATATACCCAAAATGTTATCATTTTAACATATCAATATAAAAATAAAGGAGGCATTTTACATGCCTTTTTTCATACTAAGACTTCAAAATCTGGTATGCGTTTTATATTTGCAGCAAATCTCATTTGGACTAGCCACCTGAAAGTACTCAATAACCACGCATGGCTTCTGGCTATAGGTACTGGACAGCATAGAAGATGGACATCGTATGTGAGTAACAAGGGACAGGGGGGGGGGGGGGGGGGGACGGATTAGCTTGAGCCCAGGTGCCAGTCACCCGATGTATGAGAGAAGTTAGACATCGGTGAAGGGTTGGAGAGGTGGACAGGATCTCCTGGGAAAATTGATCCTAAAGGACACAAGAGTGGGGGTCCTCACACTTGGCTCAGTGAGACGGGAGAGGACGCCCTGGGTCCTCATGAAGTCAACAACTCAGTGTTCACTAGCTCAGCCATGGCCTCTGCCTAAGTCCTAGGTGGAAAGAGCATTATGCTAGAGAGTGAGGAAACCCTAAAACGGGGGCTTTGTTAAATACAGCAGCAGGAAATCAAGGAAGTCCCTTGAGGTGATCCATGTGGCCAAGAGAGGCCCAACCCACTCACTGCTGCCTCCTCCCTCCTGAGAAAGTCAAGGGGGATGGCCTGGACTAGATGGCTATGGGGTGGGCCTGGGGCTCCTCACCTCCTCCCAGCCTCAGACCAGAGTGAGTGCGTTGGTGGCGGGACCCACGCTGCGGCCAGCTAGGACCTGACTGAGCAGGAGCAGGAGAGCCCCCAGAACCATCTGTAATTCACAAGACCCTCCCTGGAGGGGGGCGGGGATTAGGAGGGTTTGAGAAGGACCAAGTGATAATCACCGCTCTCTAGAGAAACAGAAAAGGACAGATGTGCCAGCAGACACTGACTCAGACTCCAGGTCTCTCGGCACACTGGCTTTACCTTCACTCCTAGGACAGCACGCACGATACTAAGAACATCCACCTTCATGGAGCTGCGGCGCATTTGCCTGTGGTAGCCCAGACCCTCTACGAGCAGGAAGTGAGAGGTGATCTGCACGGGTGTGGAACCTGCCCTCATCACTGCGCTGGTGGCCTCCTCATGACCACCTGAGTGAAGCTGCAGGCTCACCTGCTTCAGCTTACTCCCCTAGGCCTTGTTTTTTTAAGATTCTCTTTATGGGAAAATATACATAAAACTTACCATTTTAAGTTATGTTAACATAAAACTTACCATTTTAAGCATTTTTAAGTGTATAACTCAGTGGCATTGAGTATACTCACACTGTTACACAACCATCACCACAATCCATCTCCAGAACTTTCTCATCTTCCCAAGCTGAGACTCTGTCCCCACCACATACTAACTCCTCATGCCCCTCTTCCACCCTGATCATCAACAGGCACCCTCTGTCTCAGCCTAGACTGATTCACTGCACAAGAATCTTTTCCCGACCCCAAGAAGAAATGAGATAGAATCCTCAGATCATGCAAAAAAAAAAAAAAAAAAAAAAGGCTGAGCGCTGGAAAGCAGTCCTCTGACTTCCTCATGCTGTCTACGTAGAGCAGAGAACGAGGTCTGTTAGTACACATGTGAACACTGCAATGGCCCACTCACAGGCCGGGCCAGCCCTAGACTCCTGACACTGGCATCTGCGAGATCCCTGAGCAGGCCAGACAAATCCACACAGAGCCAGGCTTCCTGGAGGCACAGGACCACCACCAACCAGAAAACTACGAGTGACACAAGTGGCCGCTGAGCAGGAGGCCCAGCGGCAAATGCCACTCAGGTCACGCTACCCTTGCTCAGAACAGAATGCCAAACTGGGCATGACATCTTTGCCAAAGCTCAAGGGACACAATACTGAGTAGCTTTGCTTTTTAAATTCCATTTCTTTTTTTATTTGTTTTTATTAAGGTATAATTTGCATACAGTAAAATGTACCCCCGTGAGCATACAGTTGAGTGGTTCTGACAAACATGTACACAGTATAATGTACGTACACAGTAATGACTACAACCAAGATATAGAATAGTTCTGTCACCTTCCAAGATTTGCCTCTTTACAGTCGACCCTCCTTATTCCCCCAGCTCCTGGAAACCACTGATCTATTTTCTGTTTCTAATGTTTCACATTTTCCAGAATATCTTATGAATCAAATCATACGACAGGTAGCCTTTTGAAACTGCCTTCTTTCATTATGCATAACTGCTCAAGATTGACCCACGTGGCTTCATGTATCAGTATCTTTTTAATTTGTATTGTTTTATTGCAGTAAAATACACATAACCGACAACTTACCATTTTAACCACATTTAAGTGCACAGTTCAACGGCATTAAGTACATTCACACTGTTGCCCAGCCATCATTGGTAACTTTACTTTTAAAGGCTGGTCTCATTAAATGATTATTTTTGAACTTAAATTCCATTCAAGGTCCCTGGAGAAAAATGTGAAAGTTTCACAGCACATTCAAGATATATCCCGGGTTGCCAGAGAAGTCCTGGCTCATGCCTGTTTCCCCAGTGCGATTATTAATAGAGTCACTTTCCCTCGTAAAAGTATGGACGATAAGCTACATGGCCACGCATGCCATAGGGAAATAATTTCCCTCAGACATTCCTGGTGAGAAACTAAAAGAAAAAATTTAAATAACAATGTTATGGTCTATCAAATTACAACTATCAAAATTACAAATACATTTACCTTCAACCCAATAATGACATTTCTGAGACTTTATCCTACAGATGCACATGCAATATTATAGCAGTGTTTGTAATGAAAAACACCAGAAACAACCCAAGTAGCCAACCATAGAAAGCCGATCACATTAACTATGGAGACTCTAACCCCCTACCCCAAAAGAATTACTATACAAAAATGCAGAAACCCTCTGTGATATGGGAAGAGCTCTAGAAAATACCCTTACGTGAGGAAAACAAGGAAGAACAATGTGTATAGTGTGCTATCTTTAGTGTAAAGAGGAGGATAGGAAATATATGTTTGCATTTGTTTACATACACATAAAGAAATCCCCCCAAAGATCCTGGGAGTATACACAGACAGACACTGACCCAACTATCTACAGGATGGAGCGCAAGGACAGGGGTGGCAGTAATTCTTCTCATATCTCTTTAAATTTTTTCAGTAGTCTAAGAGTAGTGCTGGTTCAAATAATTAAAAGGAAAAAAGCCGGGAGAAAAAAAAAAAACAACAACAACAACAGAGGGTAAAATGTCCCTTGGGAAGAGAACTAAGTTTGACGGCCTGGACTGTTTGTTATAATCAATGTATATCCAATATTCACAAAGTCAATAGGTTGGCCTGTTAAACACTGAATGTACCTCAAAGGCCTCAAATAATCTAAAAAATTACTTCCTTTTCAAAATCCATCATGTAGTTCAGCTAAGCACAAGAAAGTTCCTTCTGATGATATGCTTGAAATTTAAACATGTCCCCCCAAAAGTAAAAGGTTGCTTGCCTAATTTTCTTCTAGATGCCATGTTCAATTCTTTTGAGGAAGCAATGTTTCTTGATAAGTGAAATCAATGTAAAGGCTTTCAACAAGTTGCTCCAAACTTAAAAACATTTCTTTAGTTTGTTTCAGTTTGTGCGTTAAATGTTACCATGAAATCAATTTCTAACATCATGAGTGTTCTATGAAGTTATGAGCACAATAGATTGCTTAATGTTTGATAAGACCTAAACTAATTTTTAAGTATGCTTGGGTGTAAAACATGAATGTATTAATTTTCTATGGCTATTTTAACAACAACAACAAAACCCCCACAAACTTTGCAACTTAAGAACACACACACGCACACACACACACATTTATTATCTCACAGTTCTGTAGGACTGTGTACCGGCTAAAGTCCAGGTATACCATAGCCCAAAGGGGTCCTCTGCTTAGAACCTCACAAAGCTAAATCAAGGGCTGAGTTCCTTAATGGAAACCCTGGAGAAGAATCAGCTTCCAAGCTCATCTGCTTGATTATTGGCCAAACTAAAATCCTTGCAGTTGTAGGACTGAGGTCCTGTTTCCTTGCTGGCTCTCAGCAGGGGTTGGTTTCTGCTCCTACAGGCTGCTCATACTCCTCCTCATCCTTTCCATGTGGCAGGTCAGTCCTTCGCTTGCATTAAATCTCCAATTTCTCCTCCTCTGCATCTCTGACCCCACCCACAGGAAGTTCTCTGCTTTCAAGGGCTTACGTGATTGGCCTGGGCCCACCTTGATACTCTCCCTAATTTAAGGTCCATAACCTGAATCATATCTGCAAAGTCCCTTTTGCCATGTAACACGGCATATTCAGGGGTACCTCTCTGAGGGGCCATTCCACTTTCCCACAAAGAATTTTTTGAAATGCAAATGTGATGAAAACCTGTAAATATAATGAATAATAGAAGGCGGGACATAGGTTGTCACTAATGCACTCTAAATGTGTGTATGGTATATATGCGTGTGTCAACCATATATAAATGGGTATAGACATACATGTGCACACTTATATATACTTTATACTTTTTTCAAGTGTCCAGTATTTTGTTAAAACCATCTGGCAACTCTACAGGTGACTCCAGCACATTAGAGAGAATTCAAGAAGGGGAGAGACTTCACAAACCAAGCTAAACTGAGTCAACCGGTCAAGACAGTGGTTATGGGATAGAAATGAATGCCAAGAGATAAGTCACCACAACTATCTACAATTAAATAAGGTCAAGGGAATCAAGACAGGAATTGCAAAGCGGAAGCCAAAATTGAAGCCCCCAGTTCAAAACCCACCTACTGACAAGGCCACTGGAAGACATCGTTGTGTCCAGGCCTCTCATCCTTTGGGCAGTTATGCTACAGGGGATTTGAGAAATGGGCATTTTCCAAGGCACTAAACTCAGAGCCTTATCCAAGCCTGCTACTCTTCCAGATTCCTTTTCCATTTTGAATCCAGGAATCACTTTGGACCCAACAGGGCTGACCCCAAGATCACCACAAAAAAACTAAATTGATGGTGACTATATGTTTTACCATTAGACTCTTCTATTAACTTCCAAATTTTATTTCTAAATCTTGTCCTCCAGATAATAGAACTAAATTTTCTCTTTAAAAAATAAAAAGGATTATTTTCTTAGAAAAACCAGTATACCTTTAAAAAGCCAGTGTATTATTTAATTTTCATAATTTATTCTTTAAAATGGAAAGGGCCAGATAATGTTCTCAGCATGGACGGCACTATTAATTTTCAATGATAATTATTGCTTATAATAGTGATTTTTGGAAAAGGATAGGGCAGCTCTAAATAGGCAGTATTCTCATTGAATTTATAAAAATAAATATAAGCCAGTAACAAGTTGGCCATGGAAGTCATACCTCTCAATTTAGAGTACTTAACAAAGGTTTTAAGTCCTCAACCATGGTTGGTCATGCTACCTACCTAAAAAAAGTCTCTCTCGATTAAGCTTTCTTCCTTTTTTTAATTATGTTCAATTAGCCAACATATAGTACACCATTAGTTTTTGATGTAGTGTTCAACAATTCATTAGTTGGATATAACATCTCTAACCTCAGTTCCTGGAATCTGGAGTCATCCTAAATGCCTACTGGTGCTCTTGGCAATGTCTGATCCAGCATCTACAGAAGCTCTGGGGAGTAGGGGAAGAAGGGACCTGCTACCTTTCTGAATGATTCATGGACTAATGAGCAGGCTGCTTTCCACAGCCCAAAGGAAAAGCAGTCACATTGGAAAGGTCATATTGAGGTGGTAGATACCAGGAATGGTGCCACCCTGGCTGGCTGGCCTCCAGTGATCTCAGAGCCTAACAGCCTTTGCTAGTGTCCCTGGCAAAGACTTTGGCAGATGGTGCAGAGTTCATGTGGCCAGTCATGGGAGGGGGGGGGGGGGGGGGGGCTGGTAAACAAGGCTGGAGAACCAGGAATGGAGCCCATTAGGTCATCGGGGCCAGAGGATGTGCTGCTGTCTTACAAGAAAAGGATATTATCATGAGTAATTACACTCCGCAGGACATACATTCCTACAATACACCTGAGCTTCCATTTTAAAACAGACTATAATCACAACCTTCCTATCACAGTAATTTCCAATAGGCGAGAGCAATAATTCTCCATCAAGTTCCAAAGTAAGAAGGCCATGCCTGCTGAAAGCAGACAAGAATGCCATAAGGATTCATACAAACCCAGGAATATTATTTCTACATTTTAGGGAGGAAACAAAGGTATAAATTATGCTCCCCTTCCCATTATTTCTTCCTGCAAATAATGTTAAGCTCTTTGTTTTATGTTGCTTAATCCAATAGTCAAAACTTGTATTCCTAAGTCGGCTTCCTTGGATATTCTATTTTGTTATTAATCAAACTGTGTCTACAAAGTGAGGGGTCAGGGCTCAGTCTAGTTCATCTTTGTCCAAACTGTTTTGTGGAACTAGGAAAGTCCCCTTGATGTATGATCTTTAAACTACGGGGAGAGTTTTCACTAGTACATTAGCTAATTTGTCTATTTCACTAAACTTTCTATGTTCTTAATATACTCTAATGAATGTCAAGCCGTAAGAATGCTTAAAGAAAGAAAGAGCAGATGTGGCAAGAGAAATGTAATAGAGAAAATACAGTTCTTGAACGTGGCAAAGAAATTCCCCATTATGAAGGAATGTCACCATGCTTTGTGCAGTGTTGTGATTTAGAAGTCATCTTTCTACCATCATGACCACTGTTCCCCTAACAGGAGGAGCGGCTGGAGGCTGCTGCAGAGGAGGATCAGGTCCTGGGGACGGGCAGGGGGAGGGGAGACTGGGGAATGGGGACGAAAAAGAACTAAAAATGGCTGTGAATTCATTTGAGAATCAGGGCACTTACATGTTATATTTTGGTGGCTCTCACTGCTGGGTTGGAAAGGGCTGTGGCGAAAACTCCAAACTCAACGCTAACAATTTCAGTGACATCCTGCTGCCCCCAATCCAGTTGGGCTGCCTACTGAGTTAAGTGCGGAAGAGTGTTAATTGTTCTAGAATTTCCTCAGCACTGCAATTTCCTGGGCTTGATCAAATGCCCCATATGGAACTTCATTTTCTTCTTTTATGACGGAAGGATTATCACTCAGGCCTCTCATTTCCCCTAGGGAAGCAAAGGCTCCAGATGGGCCAATCCCCATTATACGATTTTCCAAGAGCTATGCATATTTTCTTTGTATACATAGCTTTGCCATTTATTATTCATTCTACTGACTATCTAATCTATTAATGTGCTGAGCTTTCTTTATAAATCATGAATTAGCTATGTGGCATTTTGGTGAACAGTAAAACTGTTCAGGGTGTGACATGTGCAGAGTCTCATGTAGCAGAAATTTCCTTTTGCTGTTAAACCTCAGAAAATAACACAAAACTGACAAACAGTGACTACATCTTCTTTTAACTTTAAGACTGTCAGTTCTAAAAGAACATAGGAGCTGTATGTTTTCATCATTCATTTATTCATTCATTCAACGAACATTTATGACGAACCTACTACACAAGACTGTTAGCTGCTAAAGAACAAGGACAAATGTAATTCAGTATTTCACACATCCTTCAACACCCATTCATCCAGCTAGAAACAAGGAAAATGACAAATTAGGCCATAAGCAATCAACCTTCCTTTTCATGATTTTTAAAATTTTTAAGCCATTTCACAGTTCTGTTCCCCCAAAAGAGACATTGCAAGTCAGTAGCCCGCAGACTAAATTCAGATATAGTCTGCTTGGCCTGATTTTTTAAAGCATGTGTCAGTAGGGGCACCTGGGTGGCTCAGTCAGTGACACATCCAACTCTTGGTTTCAGCTCAGGTCATGATCTTAGGGTCGTGAGATCGAGCCTGAATTGGGCTGTGTGCTCAACACAGAGTCTGCTTAAGATTCTCTCCCTCTCCCTCTGCCCTCCCTCACAGACTCTCTCTCTAAAACCAAACCAAAACAAAACAAAAACGCGTGGGTCAGTATTTTAAAAACAAAATCAAGAGACTTCACAAAATTAATTCTTAAAAATATTTTCACTTTCTCTTTGAAAACACGTGAAAAGATCCAGCAACTCTGGGTTCACATTGCCACAAAACAAAAATCCCCTACAATGGAGTCACAGCTGTCCATTTGAGTCAGCCCTGCCCTCTCTAGAACCCACCACTGCCCACCACCTCTCAGTCGGGAAACCTGTCAGCCACCATTTCCCAGTCCCGTTAGCTCTCTGCATTCACACAGGTATCATAGGTGGATAGAAAGGACAGACTGAGGGCAATCTGACTCAAGGAAACTGAATCACTTCACTTTCTATCAGTGAAGAACTGTCCTACATATAATGTGTGCAAACACACCCAGCACACTTTACTCAGTTACACAAAACTCTAGGCTCCTGCGGGCATCTATTTTCACCAAGGGTAACCAGTGGTAACAGTACCAGTCCCGTCACGTGCTAGACAGCAGAGAGCACCATAATTCTAGTCCCTTTCTAAGACTAAAGTCCTTCACACATCAGATAAAATATTAGATATTTCTCACCTTCCTTCTTCCCTATCAGACTAGTAAGGACCCCAACCTCCACTCTACACTTGCTTTGCTTACTTTTCCCACGGCTATCCAATACTGTGCTAAAATAAAAAAAATAAACTCCCGCTCCCTGTTCACTTCCAACGCTTAGAAGTGACTTGTTCTCAGTCTCACTGGCAATCAGGAAAAGCAAGCTAAAATTACAATTAGAAACCCCTGTCACAAAAATCCAGGGATAGAATGTGGTAAAACAGGAAGGAACACTGAAAATAAGATACGGTCACTTTCAAGAGTAATTTGGCACCAATCAGTAAAGTTGAAAATACATATACCCCATGACCCAGCAGTGGGACTTGTCATGCATGCCCTAGAATGGTGGGTTTCAACCTTCTCTTACCATTGTCCTCGGTAAGAAATACAACTGATATCATAACCCAGGCACTTGCATACATGCACACCTGACCAAAAGTTTAATGAGAAAACTTACCTTTGTAATAATGTATAGTGAAATTGTATTTTATGTAATATATAATTTATAACTAACCTTTATTGTTATTACTATTCAATGTTGGTTTCAATCCATTCCATTGATTTCATGACCACTTGATACATGACAGTTTGAAAAAGGGGCCTAGAAGCTAGAGGCTAGAGGCTCTAGCTACCGAGAGGCTACCTATCGTGTGTGTCCATGAAAATCTTATCTCTATCAGAAATCCTGTTGTATTACTTTTGCTAAAAGTGAAAAATTAATCTCAATGTTCATCAGAGCAGATAGGAAAAATAAAATTCCATATTCATATCATGTTCATATCATACAACAGTGGAAATGAATAAACTACATCCAGGCATAAAGCTTCAAATTATAAGTATTGGGTTTTCTTCTGAAAAAAACAAAAAGCAAATTACATATGCAGAGTGCAGGTTGACTTTAAACACAAAAAAGAGAACTATATATTTCTTTGGATATGTGGGTATCAGTAAAAGGATAAAACTGTGCATGGGAAGGATTCATACCTACTTCTGAATAGCAGTTTTCGTGTGGAGAGGGGTGTAGGGAAAGGATTAAGAATTTGAGACTATAGCTGTATTTGAAACATTTATTTTTTTTTCAAAGACTTTTTTTTATTAACATATAATGTATTATTTGTTTCAGGGGTACAGATCTGTGATTCATCAGTCTTACACAATTCACAGCGCTCACCATAGCACATACCCTCCCCAATGTCCATCACCCAGCCACCCCAACCCTTCCACCTCCCACCTCTCCAGCAAACCTCAGTTTGTTTCCTGAGATTAAGAGTCTCTTATGGTTTGTCTCCCTCTCTGGTTTTGTCTTGTTGAAACACTTCTTTTAAAACCTTCAGCAGATGCAACCACAACAACAAAAATCCAGAAGCTCTTAAATTTGAGGGTGCATACAAGAGGAATTATTGTATGTTTATGTGTTTAAAATTTTTCATAAAATAAAAATTTTAAAATAATTGATAAAGAATTACCTTTTCAAGGTACATATGTCTCCCATAAGACAGGAAGCAAACCTCAAAGGATGAGAAGGTCATCCTCTAACACACTGCAGCATTCAAAATTTGGGGCATCGATAAAAGGTTCTGACTTTAAGATTTAGGTCTTACTGCATCATGAACTAGAAGGTATAACTAACCAAAGTAGTTGTGCTTTTAGAATTATTTACAATTAGACCCTCTGCAAACCTAAGATCATTCGGGAGTTTTGAACATTAAAGTGTTCTACTCCCAAATGCATGCTGCTTATTCTGAAGCTTTAGTAGCTGAAATGCTGCCTGGTGCTGAATAGGCATGATTTTAGCTGACTCCTCGCAAGGCCACCTGCTAAAATAATGTAGAAGGACTTTGTGGGGACCAATTACTTTGTAGATTAATAATGCTGACTGTTTTCTGTGGTGGAGGGTCACTTCCTTGGAGAAGCCATTCATTACTGTACCTGTGACCCTGCATCTCCCTGCATATCCTCATCTGCAGACAACATACTGACTGACGCCCTCCGGAGATAGCTTTGTGCAGATCTAAGATGCTGAGCATTATTCAAAATCGGTCTGTTCTAAGGCAAGTATTACTTTCTCAATAGTCATTCTGTATGTAAGGTCTTAACACCCCTCCCCCAGACTCAACCCTATCTATATCCTGTGAAATTTGGAAGTTCTCATTAATATTAAAGTCACAATTCATATGTTGGACTTCACTTTGGCTATTAACACTTGGGATCAGCATTACCATAAATTGTCCAGCACAGCTGCTTATGTGAGTCACACGAATTTCATCCATGACTTTATTTACAAAGGAAGCTTTGGTATCACAGAAAGAACATGATGGGGTAAGAATACCTAAATGCATGACCCACTTGGGCCGCATAGAGGCTTTCCGACCTTGGGCAGTGCCTTCACTGTTTAGGACCTCAGTTTCTTTGTCTACACTTTCTTGCATGTTTAATGAGAACTAAATGAGCCCAAGTGTGTGGGAAGTTCTGGGGAAAATAGAAAGCATTATAAAAACATAAGGTGGTGCTCTTATTAGTGGTAATAGCAATATATGTAATGTCTGTACCCCGTTATATAATGCAAATAAACATCTGAGATTGCTATTTGTATATTTGCACATAATGGCTCATTCAATTTTTCTAAAGCTCCTCCTCCTAAAATCCTAATGGGTTTAACATTTCTCTACACTATTAATTTGAATTTATTAAAATTTCTTTTTCAGCTTGCGAGAATGTGCACTCAGTTTCTTTCTCTTTTTTTTCCACTCAGTTTATTTCTTAAAACAAAACCCTAAGGATTCCTTTGCATGTTTCTAAATCCCTGGTCATCAAAGACGATGCACGGAGTTCCATGCCAAAATCATGCGGCTTGTTTTTCTTGACAAACAGCTTATTCTAGCATGTTTCAGTGCCCTGGGCCATGTGTCTGACCTCAATTCACCAATATTAAAGAAAAAGAACTACAGATAATGAGTCAGTATAATGTTGTTATTATTTTTAAAAAAACACTCTAAATCCATATATCTTTAAAATGTTTTCAAATGATTGAAATAAAGTTCTCCCAAAGCATTTTTAAAATTCCAAACCCAACACTAATCTCTACTTTCTGGTGGCCGGCGGGGGCGGGCTGTTAGTAAAGGCTATACAGTACTGATTTGGGAGCAAAGTCCAGATTAAAACACCGGTGATTTAGCAAAGTAAGTACTGAGTGCTGTTTTTACACCCATGGGCGTTAGCTACCCTTGCAAATCACAGATCCACATGATAAACACTACACAGGTGCTGTTACTCTGGGTCCTGCCCTCAGCATGAGCACAGTGGGACCTGTAACTGTAGCATCTCCTGGTCACTAACGCCGGTCAGGCTGCAGAGAAATGCATGTGCACACCTCTGGCCTCGTGGCCTCAAATAAAAGTGCCAGAATGCAGGGCAGGTTTGGGGGATATGCTGCCCACGTGAGAGATGTGCGCTGCATCAGACAGCAAGGACGCTTCCGAGGCAGGGTCACTGAGGTAGAGAAAAGACTCTGTTTTCAAATCCTTCCTCTCCGGGAACGCAAATAGAACCATGCCAGGAAGAAAAATTTCCCAGTGGGGTCAAGCTTCCATTGCCTTGCCTCTCTTCACATTCTAATTCACTGTTCTGAAGCAGAGGCAGGCAAACTGTCCCGCAAAGTATGGATATTATAGTAATATTTTATAGTAAATATATTTATATATTTATGCAGGCCACACAGTCTCTGTCATGACGACTCTGCTGCTTTAGCAAAGAATAATTTTATTGACAAATTGGATATCATGAACTGTAATCTAGATTTTGTCCTTTTTGCTTTGTTGGCACTCTCCAGTGCTTTTTCTCCCATGCGCAGCTTTACCGAAAGATAACTGGCATATACCATTGTGTAAGTTTAAGGTGTACAACAGGATTATTTGATACACCAATGCACTGGGAAACAATCACAATAAGGTAACCTCATGGGTACCTCACAGTTACCTGTGTGTGTGTGTGTGTCTGTGTGTACATTTACAAACATTTAAGATCTACTCTCTCAGGAACTTTCAAGTACATAAGGCAGTATTAACTATAATCACCCCAATTCCCCCAAACTTGCTCATCCTATAACTGAAAGTTTGTACCCTTTGACCAACATCTCCCCATTTCCCCCAACCCAACCCCAGCCCCTGGCAACCACCACTCAACTCTGTTTCTATAAGTTTGGCTTTTTTAGATTCCACATATAAGTGAGATCATACAGTATTTGTCTTTGTCCCACTTATTTCACTTAGCATAATGTTCTCAAGGTCCATCCATGTTATCACAAATACAAGATTTCCTTCCTCCTCATGGCTGAATAATATTCATATACACAACACTTTCCTGATCCATTCATTCATCAATGAAAACTTCGGTAGCTTTCATGTCTCAGCTATAGTGAATAACGCTGCAATGAACGGGGGCGGGGGGGGGTGCAGATATCTCCTTGAGATAATGATCTCATTTCCTTTATTTTTTTTAAAGATTTTATTTATTTATTTGACAGAGAGAGTGGGCACAAGCAGGGAGAGTGGCAGGCAGAGGGAAAGGGAGAAGCAGGCTCCTCACTGAGCAGAGAGCCCGACATGGGGTTCAATCCCAGGACCCTGGGATCATGACCTGAGCTGAAGGCAGATGCCTAACCGACTGAGCCACCCAGGCACCCCGTGATTTCATTTCCTTTAGATGTATTCCCAGAAGTGGGACTGTTGGATCACATGGTAATTCTATTTTTAATCTTTTGAGGAACCTCCATACTATTTTCCATAGGGCTGCACCAATTTACATTCCTACCAACAGTGCAGGAGGGTTTTTTTCTGTCCATTTTCTTCAACACTTGTTTTCTCTTATCTTTTTTGGTAAGAGCCATTCAAACAGGTGTGATATCTCATTGTGGTTTTGATTTGCATTTCAATGACGTTGAGCATTTTTGCATGTACTGTTGCCCATCTATATGTCTTCTTTGGAAAAATGTCTATTTAGATTGTCTGCCCATTTATAATTGAATTACTATTATTATTATTTTGCTATTGAGTTACAGGAATCCCTTATATATTTTGGATATTAATCCCTTCTCAGATATATGGTTTGCAAATATTTTCTCCCATTCTGTAGGTTGTCTTCTCATTTTGTTTCTCTTGCTATGTAGAAGTTTTTAGTTTGATGTAATCCCACTTGTCTCTTTTTGCTTTTTCCTGTTTGTGATTTTTAATTTTACTGCATAATTTGAATCTTTCAGAAGATAAGGTAATTTAAAAAAATTTTTAATTTAGAATTTTTTACATTTACTTTTATTTACCTTTTGATGAAATATATTTACATTTCCCATGCTTTGGATACAATTACATTTTATTTTTTAATTCTTTAGATGATTGGTAATGAGCACAAGTGAAGACTTTTAGAAACAAATTGTGAAAGTAGAACTCAGAGAAGAAAAAGATTAAAAAATAAAAAATCTTCAAAAAAGCAATCTAAGTTTTTTAAATGTTAAAACAGAATGACTTGGCTTCTAGAAGTACATTGCTCACATAAAATTTGTGAACAGAACATTACAAATTCTTTAATGAAAATTTAAAGTCAGAGTTCTGAAGTGGTAAGATGAAATCTCAGGAACTTTATGTTCTTTATTAAATCAAGATTTAATTCAATCACTGGCCCATTATTCTGCATGTAATAGAAACAGTACAAAATAATAAATTCCATCAAATTTGATGTTTTTCTGACATTCATTCATATAAAAAATCATAATGTTACACATTATTTTGTCATTGCAACAACATATTTGTCAAATAAAGGCAATGAAACATATTTTATTTAACAGGTTGTAACCTCAAATTTTAAATACTTAAGTATAGTATGAAGTCTCCATTTGTACTTTGCCCCAGCCTCATGGTATAAAATATACTTTGGTTCATCCAAATAATGAAAAATATATAAACATTCAAAATTAATTTTTGAATACCATTTTTTGTGGAGAAAGATATTTGAGATACACTGTAGATACTTTACATGTAACAATGCCACAAGAAGATACTTAAGGAGACTTGAAGGAATTATGCCTTAATGTTAGCAGGGATATTCTTGTGTGGTGGCATCATGGTTAATTTTTATCTACCGCATATTCCAGTTGTGTAAACAATAAGCCATTATTTAGATAACAAAAAAAAAGCAATAAATGTTATTAAAATAAATAACAAAGTTTAGTTCTTCCCATGTCTTCAACATTAGCATGTTCATACATGTTTTTATATGATGTTGTATCCTTAGAATAAAGTAAGCTAGAGAAAAGAAAATCGTAAGAGAAAATACATTTATAGTACTACACTGTATTTATCAAAAAAATTCTGCGTATAAGCAAACCTGAGCAGTTCAAACCTGTGTTGTTCAAGGATCAACTGTACTTCCTTTGAAACAAATTGCTCTCTCCATATATACAGATTCCTGATTCCTGGAACATGTGTTGAGATATTCTTTCCAGTGATGATTAAAGTTTTGCACAGACCATGTCATCTGGGTGTCAAGGGAAAATGTGCATGAAGTGGGTAGCTTGGGCAAAGGGAAATGAAAATGGCCTTGGGGCTCTAACTCAAGATCCCACCTCCATTTTCACCAATTTTCAATGCCATGAGCCAACCAGCCATGGTAGTGCTTTTGGTGAAGAACAGCTAGAATGTCACTCAAAACACAAAAGAAGATTTTTCATGATAGTGACAAGGATGACATAAACAGTGATGCTTTAATTCCTCCAGCCTGTCTTCTTTTGGGTAAAATCAAGAGTTTCTTAATAGACCACAGGACTACGAAGATAAAAGTGGGGTAGAGTACCCACACAGTGGTTTATTCAATAAACCATAATTATACAACATGTTACTTTAACCTTCCTGGGAAATTCCTGATTATGATAGACAATTTCAGCAATGCCTCCCCTGCCCCATTCTAAACAGGACCATGTTGAAGATGTGATATTAATATAGTAATCAGGCGCAGGGTATGTTACATGTTAAAGCAAAAGAAACTAAATTCATTTGTATAACAATCATCTTAATGATCAGTGACACTACTGATTCCTGCCCATGATAGGATTAATGCAGTAGCAACTTACTTGAACTATATTATCCACACATTGTAAATACAGTGCCTGGTATGTCTTACATGGAGTTCCATGACACAGTTGATTTCTAGCATATGGAACTGCTATTCAATGCTATTGCTGCCAGCCCATGGTAATAAGTATTCAGGATTTACTCACATTTACCACATTTACCACACCTAAAAGGGGAATTTCGCCACTGTTCTCAATAAATTCACCTTGTTTAGGTTTCCCCTGAGGAAGATTATCCCCCACATCAAGAAACACTGCATAATTTGCAGACCTCTAAAATATTTCAGAATGGATATTATTTCTATAGGGCATAGGTGCAGGTTTGTGATGCCAAGCACTGAGCAACTTTTGAGTTTGGGAAATGTTTAAAACAGGGTAATCAATTCTTGAGATAAGAAATAATTAAAACACCAAAAGCAAATTATCTAAAAAGTTTTTTTTAATTTAGTAATTTCCAAATCAAAGATGTGCAAGTAAACTGAACATCTTCAAGTAAGCCTCTAAAATAAGAGGTTGTGACCATTAGAATCCACTCTTCTAAGCAGCTACAGAATTTTCTAGGAATTAGTAACTTCTTACTATTTTGGGTGAGGTCATCTTTTTAATTGACTAAGTACTATTTGCAGGGTATCATAAATATAACTAAATGATTAAAGGCTCTTGCTTTTAATTATTACTTTATTTCACTATTATTAATTGTTTAACAATGCTAGGATAAGTATAAACATTTTGTTTTTACCAAACATACTAGAATTCTCTTTGTAATGATATCATCTCTGAGCACTGTCTGGTTAGCCAATGTAATGGTTAATTTTATGTGTCAACTAGCCTGGGTCATAGTGCCCAGATTTGATCAAATACTAGTCTAGATATTGCTATAAAGATATTATTAGATGAGATTAATACTGAAATCAGTGGATGTTGAGTAAAGCAGATTATCCTCCATAATGTGGTGAGCCCCATCCAATCAGTTGAAGGCCTTCAGGCAAAAGACTGAACCTCCCTAAGGAAGACAGAATTCTGTCCCCAGTCTGCCTTCAGATTCAAGCTACAACGTTAACTCTTCCTTGCATCTCCAGCCTGCTGGCCTTCCTGTGGATTTCAGACTTGTTCACCTATGAAGATGAGCCAATTCTCCTCCTCCCTCCCTCTAAAATAGAGGGGAATATATATATATATATGTTGTGTATATATATACAGGTATGTGTTTCTGTGTGTATATGTATGTGTATGTGTATATATATGTATATACCTATATATACATATACCTGTGTAGGTGTGTGTGTGTGTGTGTATATATATATATATATATATATATACCTGGTATATATATATACAGGTATATATATACACACATATACATACACACATATATTTATACATATATATATTAATGCAGTAGCAACTACTTGAACTATACTATCCACACATTGTAAATATAGTGCCTGGCATGTCTTACATGGAGTTCCACGATACAGTTAATGACATATATATATTAATATATATATTAATATATACATTCATACACACATCCTATTGATTCTGTTTTTCTGGAAAATCCAACTAATACAACCAATCGCAGAGGCATTGAATTATGGACAGTCAATGCAAAGAGGTTTCCAAGTGTCCTCGTTCATAACCAATGTTATGACCCATTACATACAACAGATGGGAATGACTGCACACCTAAGACAGGTGGACAGGAGCAGAAACTCACTTTAAAGTCCAAACATGAAGACTCAAGATCTAAGCCCACTGATCACAAATGATAGAACATGAACAAATGATTTCACTGCCACATCACAGTTTCCTCGTGTACTGAATGGGGCACCTGTACCACTCCTGTCTACCTCTCAAGGCTCTAAATAAGATTAGGTTTATGAGAGATTAGGTTTATGAAAAGAACTTTGTAAACTCTAAGGAAGTGTAACATTGACAGGAAATGCTAGAAGAATACAGATGATAAATCACAACCACCCCTTCAACCTCATTACAATGATGCGGTTATAACAAGAGACTCTTCCCACTTTGTTACTAAAATGGAAAGTGACACACATATGCCACAGGGTGACTGTAATTACTTTGCTGCTCATCAGCTAAAGGGAGCAATCACACACAGACCACATGTTTCTAAAATGGGAGCCACATCAAAACTGAGAGAACATATGGGACTATCAGATATACATGCACAGCATGAGACCCTGCCAACATGAAGTGGGTTTGAGCTTGGGGATATAGTGATTCTGTTCAGATATGTATAATCAAGAAAAGCCAGCCATTACTACGAGGTATGGGACTTTGGGCACTTGGGTTCTTCAAACCCCAAAACAGGTGCTAAACACATAGAACTTTCCTGTACATGGCTAAAGCTCAGACAGACTAGAATACTCACCCCATTCACTTGAGACCCCCCAAAGCAATGCACAGAAAGTGGCAACACAATTCTTTCTCTTCAATATCAACTGTAACTCTGTAGACAAACCTGCAGTCACCGTCCTTTATAATTCATTTGAAAACTATCTGAGTACCTCCGAGATGCCAAGAACTGCTTAGGTGTTATAGCCTCAACGGTGACCAAGACAAGACTGGCACGTCCAAGGACATTTCTCCAAAGACAAACAAAAGGGCAACAGATACGTGAAAAGATGCTCAACATCACTTATCATCTGGGAAATGCAAATCAAAACCACAGTGAGATAGTACCTCACACCTGTTAAGATGGATATTATAAAAAAAAAAAGAGAGAGAGAAGTATTGCCAAGGATGTGGCAAAATTGGAAACTTTGTACACTATTGGTAAGATTGTAAAATCATGCAACCTCCACAGAAAACAGTATACAGACTCCTCAAAAGATTCAAAATAGGACTCCCATATGATCCAACAAGCCCACTTCTTGGTATTTACCAAAAGAACTGGAAGCAGGGGCGCCTGGGTGGCTCAGTTGGTTAAGCGACTGCCTTCGGCTCAGGTCATGATCCTGGAGTCCCTGGATCGAGTCCCACATCGGGCTCCCTGCTCGGCAGGGAGTCTGCTTCTCCCTCTGACCTCCCCCCTCTCATGTGCTCTCTCTCAAATAAATAAATAAAATCT